>NW_015386577.1:562799-581967 GCF_001527695.2 Protobothrops mucrosquamatus | reverse complement strand
TCTTGAGAACATAAAGAGAGCCTTGCTCCCTCAGATTGAAAGTCAATCCATTTGAGTTTCAATGACCAGTCAGATCCACTTGGACATGAAAGTAATAACCCCAAATTACTTTTATAATTCAACTCCAGATGTTGATTTTACAAAAACGATGACAGAGATTATCTACCTAAAGGCTTGGATTTGCTTCCAGAATATTACAACGATATTAGAAATGTCTCTTTTTTCCCTAGACAATTAATCTGTCCAATGAATGGTGGTTTGCATAAGATGCCAGGTCAGCCAAGAAAACTACAGTAAGAATAAAGAGGGTTGCATGGAGTTACTTCTTACTTAACTAATTTTTCCATGATGTAATCTAATATCTCTGGAGGACATGTTTGGAGAATGTGGTATAAAAATTTAAATAAAACAATAAATGGGATGGATTATGTTATGTTAGATACAACATAACATAAAAAACAGGCAGAACTTGAATCAGTCATGGCCACCATCTTGACCTATTTGACCATAGCCTGCAGATACCTGAGTTACATTCAAAAAGTTCACAGACATGGCCAGCAAGATTAGAATCACTCTTCACCAGAGTTCCCTAGCAACTTGATATTTAAATCATGTTGTCTGTGATTCTGGAGGTAGTAAATTAGCATAGAGATTAATAGTCTTTAATTAATAGTCCAGTCTGCCATGATTTCAGAGCTAACTTTTTCAATCATCTAAATAGGCAGGCATCATTTTGGATGACTGCAAATTGCATGGTTTGGCTATGTATTCTGTAATGATACAGTTTTATTAGTCCTGAAAATTGCATACTTTAATGGATGATACCATTTAAATGTGAAATTAGAAAGCGCTAGAGTTATAAGAAAAATGACAAGGAAGAAAAGTTCATTTTATACCAGGGGCAAAAAATGGCCTTTCTAATGAAAGACTACCTATCAGGAGTTTCTGCTCAAGAAGTATTTATGGAAATCCTCAATGTTGAACAAAGAGGTTTGAGAAAATTCAGTGTGAAATTGCACTGTTACAATTTAATTCTGATTTGATTCTCTTCTTTTGGGTATCTGTCAAAATCAGGATTTCTTTGCACAACTAAGGCAGGAAGATGGTATATTAGCTACCACTTTTGGCAATCTTCACTATATTTATCCCAGAACTGGAGAAGGGTGGCCTATAATAGGTAGTCCTCAAGTTACAACAGTTCATTTAGTAACTGTTCTAAGTTACAACAGCACTGAAAAAAGTGCCTCGTGGCTGTTTTTCACACTTACGACTGTTCAAGCATCCCCATGGTCACATGATCAAAATTCAGATCTTTGGCAACTAGTTTATATTTATGATGGTTGCAATGTTCTGTGATCACCTTTTGCCATCTTCTGACAAGCAAAGTCAATGGGGAAGCCAGATTCACTTAACAACCATGTTACTAACTTAACTGCAGTGATTCACTAACAATTTTGGTAAGAAAGGTCATAAAATGAGACAAAACTCACTTAACAAATGTCTCACTTAACAACATAAATTTTGGGCTGAATTGTGGTCTTAAGTTGAGGACTACCTACACTGAATTATGAAACCTTACAAAAGTGGTTCAAGGAAACAATAAACCCTTCAATCTCTAAACAATTTAGCCTGATTTGAGATCTAGCCCCTTTATCTAGATCAGGCATGTCAAACTCGCGATGTCACATGATGTTGTGCAACGTATCACGACTTTTCCCCCATTGCTGGCAATGGGATGGGTGCGGTTTCCACGTGACGCATCCAGCCCGTGGGCCGGCAGTTTGACATGCCTGGTCTAGATTTTACAGTTTGGCTAACATAAAAGGCTATATGATAGATTTTCTTTTATTAGAAGGAATTTGCTCAAAACTAGCTGTACGAGATAACTGAAGTTGCAAATGATCTACAATCTATAACAGACATGTCAAACTCATGATGTCACGTGACGTCACGCAATGTATCGGGCCGGTTTTGCCATTGCCGGCAATGGGATGGGCGCGGCTTCCACATGACACATCTGGCCCACGGGCCGGCAGTTTGACACCCCTGATCTATAGTTATGAAAATCAAGGAGAAGTGGGTCTAAAATTAAGCATGAAGAGGACCAAACTAATTGCAACAGGTAGAACAATCAGTCTTAGAACTGACAATGAAAAGCTAGGATCTTTAGGATTGACTATCAACAATAAATCAAGCAGCAGGGAAGAAATACACAAGAGAATAACTATGAAGGCCTTGGGAAAGATATTTAGATATCAACAGCAATGGTACTTAGACTTATACACTGCTCCATGGTGCTTTTACAGCCCTCTCTACAGAGGGGTAAGAGTCAACATATTGTCTCCAGCAATTTGGGTCCTCATTTTGCCAACCTTGGAAGGATGGAAGGCTGAATCAACCTTGAGATGGTCAGGATCGACGGAATCAAACTCCTAGCAATGTGAGCAGAGTTAGCCTGCAATACTGCATTCTAACTACTGCGCCACCACAGCTCTTCAGATGCCTGAATTTGAATTGTGCAGGCAATGCTTTTCCAACTGTGATATTCTATGAAAGTGAAAGTTGGACTTTGAAGAAGCAGGATAGGAAGAATATTTGAAGTTGGAGTTGGCGTTGGAGAAGACTCCTAAGAATATCCTGGACTGCCAAGAAAACGAATAAACGGATCATCCAGAGTTCTCACTCAAGGCACAAATGAGCAGGTTCAAATGATTAGACACATATGATAACTTAGATCTCTGGAGGGGTCTATAGGGCTGGGAAAGATGGAGAGAAAGAGGATGACCATTAGCAAAGTGGATAGACTCAGTTATAGTGACAGTAGATGCACAATGGAAGACCTAAATGACTGGGCTGAGGACAGATCCTCCTAGAGAAAATCTAATAAGATTTTAATTATGACCTTTTATAATAATAATGGCCTTTTAATAAGGACACTAAGTAATGACAGTGACTTGATGACACATACAGGTAGTCTACTACCACAATTGAGCCCAAATTTTCTGTTTCTAAGTAAGACAGTTGTTAAGTGAGTTTGACAATCTTTCTTGACACAGTTGTTAAATGAATCACTGCAGTTGTTAAGTTAATTACAGAGATGTTAAGTGAATCTGGCTTCCCCATTAATTTTGCTTGTCAGATCACAAAAAGTGATCACATAACCCGGGGACACTGCAATCATCATAAATACATGCCGGTTGCCAAGTGTCCAAATTTTGATCACATGACCATGGGGATGCTGCAAATGTCACAAACATGAACAATGACCATGTCACTTTTTTCAGTGCTATTATAATTGTGATCACTAAATGAATGAATCTAAGTCGAGGACTACCTGTAATTAATTGTTCCTATGTTGTTTTTATAGTGAAACACTGTGGTTTTTCCAGTATCCCAGAACTATCCTAAACATTCCAGCATACTATAAATCAATGCAATGCTTTGAGTTTTTGATATTCACTTCAAAATCTATCACTCATGTTGCTTTAGTCTCAGTATTTGCATTTTTCCTGCCATTCTTATAATTTGTCAATTGGATTGGATACTTTTCCCTTCAAAAGCTTATGTTGCAAACCATATTAGCTGACATTACATGTCCTATTTTAATGAGAAAGCTGACAGTTCTAATTTAATAGTGTTAAAAAATCTGAAAAATCTTCTAGTTCAGGATGTAAGGTACAGTGGAAACATACCTGTTCTGTGGTACCTGCTAAATAAACCAGCAGAAGCCTGTTCAGAATATGATCCAGAAGTTATATTGCCAGTACAGACAAGTATGTAATACATCTACAGTTATATTTATAGTGTAAACAAAGCTTTCAACCTCATCCACATTAGATTTCATCTAAGAATTCTCCAAGGGCAGAACATACAGTTTGTTTAATCATATTTTTGCTTTCTCGGCTTCCTCCATACTCTTAACACTGAGTTAGTGATTGGAATAAAACAAAACAAAACAAACAACGAACAACAACAACACCCAAAACCAAATTAACAAAATAGCTGTGTGTATTGATTTTAGGGATAATTTTATGTAGAACAGATTGGTCCTACATTCAGTAGCATTTTGAAACAAGCAGATTAAGTATCAAGGGACAAGCCCTTCTACTCCAAACCAAGAGGAAATCATATAAATCTTCAGATATCACAAGTAGTCCTCAACTTACAACTGTTTTGTTTGATAACAGTTCAAAGTTATAACTGTCACAGTGGTTTTCAACTCGTCCTTGGACTTACGAATGTCACACCACCCCGATGGTCATGGGGTAGCAATTTGGGCACTTGGCAACCCCATTGGTTATGTGATCACGGTTTGCAACCTTCTCAGCTGGTTTCCAACAAGCAACTTTAGTTGGAGGAGCTGGATTTGCTTAATGACCGTACAATTCATTTAACGTAAAAGTGATCATGAAATTGGGTCTAGTCACATGACTGTGCTGCCCTGGTCTCCTCATGCACATACATGCACATACACATACAACAAGAGTTCTACATGTGTTTATTCACCCTCCCCAAACCAGGTCCTCAGAAAGCACACCCCCCCCCCCCCGTTGTGCAGGTTCAGATTCTGAGCTCAGACTGCAAGATTCCAATGGGCACACATGAAAGTCCAGGAAAGCAGTCCACACATCAAGCGGGGCAGGATTCACAACATGAGCACACAAGGCAGGGAACTGGGCACGGTGATCCAGCAACACTCAAGTCCTCGGGGTGAGATTAAGTAGGCAACGCCAGTGCAGTCCTTCATGAATGGCGAGGTTGCTTCATTGTGAATAATCTAGCTGACTGGCCTTGTGCCTGTCTCCTCTCTGCCCTAGTTGTCCTTGGATTGGGAGGTGTGGATTCTACAGTACCTCCTCCTCATCGTTAACAGATGGCAGCTGCTCCTGGAACTCACCTAGAGCAGGGGTGTCAAACTGCCAGCCCACGGGCCGGGTGCATCATAGCGAGACCACGCCCACCCCATGGAAAAAAAAGTCACGATATGTCGCGACACATCATGTGATGTTGCGAGTTTGACATCCCTGACCTAGAGCCTCCTGGACAACTTGCTGCAGCTGTGGCTTGCCTCGCTCAGCCTCAGCCTGTCGTTTGTCCAATCAACCCAGCTGAGGCTACTCCGTCAGGCTAGCACTCTGAGCCCCGATCCGGGGCCTTGCTCGGGCCTGCCCTGCGCTTTCCTCTGCTGACTCTGACTCCTCCTCTGATCTTGAGTCCAGAGAGAGGTCTGGGGGCGGATCCATGACAATGACTCACTTTACGACTGCTGTGACTAACGGCAGGAATTCCAATCCTAATTATAATCATAAATCAAGAACTTTCTGGCATTCACAGCATGCCAGAAACCAGGCTGCACAAACAAGTGAAGCCCCATCAGTGGGATGGAGTCAAGTACGCATCATGCCCCCTCCAGTCCACAGAAAAACTTCTCCACGGAATCGGTCCCTGGTGCCCAAAAGGTTGGGGGCTGCTGCTCTTGATTACAAGTTCTCCTCAGGGCTGCGTCCTAAGTCCGCTATTGTTCACCCTGCTGATCCATGACTGTTGTGCAAGATCATTGTCGATTTCAGAAAAGGCAGGCACAGCCATACACCTCTGTGTATTAACGATTCAGCTCTGGAGGTGGTTAGTAGTATCAAGTTTCTGGGTGCGCAGCTGACAAGCAGGTTAGCTTAGTGGCTCAACAGTGAGACACTGGTGAAGCAGGCGCAGCAGCACCTGCATTTTCTGCATCGTAGGAGAAGAGCACATCTTCCTTCCCTTGTCCTTCCCATTTCTATACAGGGACTATTGAAAGCATCCTGTCGAAACCACTGTGTGATTTGGAGATGTTACTGCTTCGGACGGAAAGGCTGTGGTGAGACGGCAGAAAATAAGATTGTTGGAAGTTCACCGCCTTCTGTCCAGGACATAGCACATAAGTGATGCTTGACTAGGGTCCCCAGTATTGTCATGGACGCTACATATCCTCTCCATGACCAGCTTTCTTTGCTACCTTCTGGGATGCTTCACAGTATCTGAAGCAGAAATTCTAGATTCAGTTACCATATAATATACACCTTGTTAACTCTCAATACTTTTTTCTGCTATGTATTCTAAATGGTCTGTGATTAATATATAAATGTATACGTATGAGTGTATGTGTATGTATATATATTGCATATGTATATTTATGTGCATGTAAGTGCTTGGGTATATATCTTCTTTTGAGAGCGGGCATCAGAATTTATTTTTTAATGTGTGCCAGTGTGCCTAAATTTCTTTGGCTTACTATTTTTTGCTCTGATAATTCCGGAATATTATGCAAATATACATGTATGCACATAGTATATATGCACAAGAGAAAGCATAAGTGGGCATGTTAAAGTTAGTTGTACCATTAACAAAGTAGATTGATACAATTATCTTACACTGTCCCAAAGTTTTTTTTCTTATGTGGAAATTATTAACTAATATTAAATGGCCTATTAATAGCCTAAATGCAGGCTATTAAATAAGTTTACATTAAACCTCTGTAATTGCTAATGATCAACAAAAAAAAGAATATCAAGTAAATACTATAAGGTAAGTTTTAATGTTCTACAGCAGAGTATAAACAATAGATGCATCATAATTCTTTTCTGGGTTCAGAAAGATTTCTGCAAAATAAAAATTATACTCATGAAAACATAAAATGACCCAGGCTAGGAAGCATTTGTGTTATAACTTAATCCTTAATTTTATTCAGATACAAATTTCAGCTCAGTGGGTCCGATTCCCCTTTTAGTGTACACACTCTTTATCCTGGCTGATAGAATTGTGTTTTAGACTGAAGCTGTCACTTATGAATAGAGTTCATCGTGATCTATGCTACAAATCTGTAGAGAATTCAGGAAAGCACTTATTCAAAGAACTAATTTGAAAAATGGAATTAAAACAGCCTTATGACTCATTGTAAGAGATTCTCTTCTCTATATAAATTGGTATCAACCCCTTCTATACTGTCCAGTTTGAGAGAGTCATTTGGAAATTCCTTTCTTCTCTATAATAAACTAAGATATAGAAGGTACACAACCCGCCTAGCCACTTTCTTGGGATCCCTGCACAACATATCATTCTTAGCCAGTGAAAAGTTCTTATAGATCGCATCTCTTCTAGACACTGCAAAAGCAATCACCAAATATCTCTGTCCTGATACTCTGCATAAATCAACATCACAGAGACCAAATCTAGATACTCATTCAAAAAGATAAACGGAGTTTCTTTTCAATTCTCACACGTTTCCATTGTTTTCTTCTGCCCTGGAATGGAACGTATATGTTACACTCACTGCAAGCCACACATTTGTAAAAAAAAAGAAAAAGAAAAAAGTAAAGTTTGTTGTAGCGACAGGTTTTTATCAACACCACTCATATTGATTGACATATCATTATCAATAAACTCGCAGGTCATTCTCCAGCCCATATATTTTTGATTTTAAGTTTTTCAGTTGTCCTTGTATCTTTTTAGTTCTCTTATTCCCTTGGCGAACTTCATGTAGAATTGCAAGATCTTGTTCAGGTCCCACGTTCATTATCACCTAGAAAGAAAAACAATTTCAAAGAAAGAACAAACAGGTTTTGAAAGTAGTTTGATTTTGGAAAAGGAATTTAGAAAGTTTTGAGTAGATTTTATTAACCAATTGACTGAAAGGACATATATGGTTGCCCATCTTAAGTACAATAATCTTGGGTGGCTCACAAAAATAATAGTAAAAATGTGACAAGAAACAATGGAACCACCATCCAAAGGTAGTTCCCAGAACCTCCCAAACACTCTTCTAATCATCAACATTCAACAATCATTGGGCTCCAGTCACTCCCTAACCCAATGTTTGAGAGAAAGAACCACCTTTTTAAGGTCTTCTGGAAGGCTAATAGGTAAGGGCTTATGAGATCTGGATGTTGCCTAGGGCAGAGGTTGCTATAGAGAAGGCATACTTCCTACATCTCGCCAGATGACATTTAAGGAAAGGGAACTGGGACATCCCATCCTATCTAACTTGGTGTAACTTTGGGCAGATATCCTCAGGCAGTCCCATTAATAATTTTGCCCTGTACCAGATACAGCTTTAAAGATGATAATTGGCACCATGAAGTGTACCCAGAACAAAAATGGTATCCAGTTAAGCTCAAGCAGTGGTATAATACACACAAACTACAGGGTGCCTAGAAGTGCATCTGTAACTGTATTCTGGCCAGTTTAACTTTTGGATGGTCTTCAAGAGTAACCCATGCAAAATGTATCCCCATAATCCAACAGGCAGTGATCAGAGCATGACTAGCCATGAACAAGGCCTCCTGGTCCAGGAATGGCATAATGGCATAAATGGTGCACAAGATGGATCTATGAAATTCCCTTGCCCCCGTCCCCAGCCATGGCTACCACCTCAAGCCCAGGAAAAGTTTGGTATAATCTCTGTGTGCTACCCTGGCAAGAATCAAAGGTGACACCTCACCAGATTGAGGGGACGGGGGGAGGGTTGCAAAAACCAGACCCACTGTGTCATGTTATGGTTGTGTCACAGCTGGTTTCTTCCCAGACCCTCACAACCTTCAGGCATTGGGTCCGAACCCAGATGGCATTGCCTGGCTGATCAGGGGAAAGATTTATAACTGGTTATCAGCATATTGATGATATAGCATCCCATGCTGTTGATGACTTCCCCCAGCAGTTTCATGTAGATACTAAAGAGTGGTCAAATATCTGAGTCCTGAGACACCTCACATTGCAAGAACCTAAGGTCAGACCTTCCCATAACCCTGAGAGGACTAGAATTTGCAACTTTCTTCACAGTCTCTTTAGCCCCATACTACATTGGCTCTTGGTAAAACCCCAGTTAATCAAAAATAGATTCTGCTAATTATTCTTTCAGAAGTTTGGAAATTTGGTTTCAACGCATTATTTTGGAGGGATTGTTATTTTAACCCTTGCTACCTTGAAAAGTTGCTTCTCCACATCCTGCAGCTTTTGTTGGAGTTGTTTGATGTCAGTTTTAAACCCTTCCACCTCCATGACACGCCTTTTTTCCAGTGCCTCATAGCGCTGGGTCATTAGCTGTAGTCGCTTCCCCATCTTTTCTGACCGTTGCTACAAACATGGAAAAAAAACCCATAAGATTATAATCTAAGAATCAGATATTTGTGCACAGTTTTCATAAGATTTGCAAAGTTGCTGCAACAGCAACAAAAACTACTTACCTTAAACATCTCTTGACCTAAATTTCCTTCCTCCCGAATCTTAGCCAACTCCTCTTCCAATGAAACACACTGTTCTCGATACATATTTGCTAACGTCTGCTCCTGTGTCAATTGATCTTGTAAACCCTGGAGGTGAAAAATAAAATAAAATAAATAAGCTCAATCCTTATTTGGGCTTCTTAAGCAGCTGGAAGAAATACAGAAATGGCCCATCTATTCCGTGCGGCCGGCCTGGCGTAGTTTGATTATGTTTTAGTGGGGTTTTTTGTATGGGTGTGTTTTTGTATGGGTGTGTTTTTAGAACAGGCCCGTTATTTAATTTGATTTTAGAACTGCCTATATTTATCATGGTTTTTATTATTGCCTGTTCACCGCCCTGAGTCCCGTAAGGGAGATAGGGTGGTATATAAATTCAATAAATAAATAAATACCGTAAATAAATAAATAAATAAATAATTAAGAGAAAACAATGACTGGCAAGAAATGTTTAACATTTCAATGCACCACCGCATCATAGTGCTGAAGTCATATGGCATTATATTTAATCTTCAGAAACAACCTGATTCAACATAGTAGCCATTACCTTAATCTCTACTCCATACACTTTATGAATGCCATGCTCTGCTTGAGAAACACATCTGGCAGCTCTTGGTTTCCTCTTCTTGAAAACTTCAACCTTCCCACTGGGAGGTGATCTCTTGGTGAAACTCTGCTGACAAGGACTATTTTCCCACTCCAGGCTAGTGTCCTGTTTCTCTGGGCTAGCAGCCCACCAGCTTTGACAACTCTCGTAACTCTGATTGATGTGGTCCTGGACTGGACTACCGTTCTTACAAATCCTGCTCGGTTTGTGTGCACATCTACATTTGTCCAGCTTCCTCAGCAGAGTGTCCTTCTCTGCCATCCAGGATTTTTCATTTGCTCGTGCATCAAACTTCATCTGCAGAAAATCTTTGGTACTCTCATGTAGCAAATTTTGAGCTTTATGGTATCTGGGGAGAGGCAGATTACAATGAATTAGTGAATGAGTTATTTGTCAATTTATACTTTAACCCCACTATGAGGGTGAATCAGGATGTGGAACGTGAAGCAACAGCTTCAGTATATCGGCGTGTCCTATGTTTAGGTCTGCATGGCTGCTTTGTTACCATCTGTATTCTGGATTTGAGCCTACATGGATCTGGATCCTAACCCAGATTGGATTAGTCATCCAATCTAAGACTCTTTATCCTAATTTGCAGCTCTCCAGGATTGCTAGACAAAGATTTAATAAATTTAATTTAATTTAATTTCTCACAGAGGCAATATTAAGATCTTTTCTTTGGGAATTTTGGTGATTGAATTTGGAACTAATTATTCATGTAATAGCTAGGCTCAATTACAATATTAGGACTCTTTCTCAAATAATAACATTGTCTAGAAATAAGCTCACTTACAAAACAATCGATCCCACATATACTGTAGCAAAGGTTCAAACCAGGAACGTTAGATTTAAAAAAAATGATATTTTGCCCAGGGCAGGATAAAATGCTTTTACAACACCCAATATATCATTCTTTTTAGTAGGTGATCTCAACTGGTCTTTTGCACGTACTTTTCAGTGGTGTCTTTGATCTTTTCCTGATCCCTCTGATGCTGCACCTGAACTTCTTCTATTCGGATGCGTCGATCTTCTAGCAGTGCTTCAATCTGCTCCTTTGACAGCTTAGTCTGTTCTTCTAGTTGAGCCTGAAGAGCTTCCACCTGAATCCACAAAGAAGAAAAAAAATCTGAAGAATATGCTATAATGCAAATAAAATAAAATAAAATCTTTCCCTTGCAAAAACCTGTTTGCAGGTTTTAGGCAGTTTGGTGTAGTGGATTAAGGTGTTGGACTAGAAGAAAGGAAAGTTCTAGTTCTAGTTCTCCCATAGGTACAGAAGCTGGCTGGGTGATTTAGACTCTCCAAGTCCAACCCACTGTTTTGTGAAAGATTATAAGAAGGGAACATTATGTATTCTTTTTTAGAAAAGCATCACAGTTGTTTGTCCAACCATTAAATGTCAAAGATAAAACGATTACTTAAAGTGTCATCCACCACTAATCTCTTTCTTTGGACCATACATTCCCAGATTTGCTCCTCCTTCTGCCAATTGCACTACCTTCATCTGTCTCAATATTTGCACAGCCACAATATGTCGCACAAGAATAAGGGGAAAATGACAACTCACTCTTGTAATAAAGGCAAACCTGTTAGGTTACATTGTACTAGGAGCCCAGCTCGGAAGAAAAGTGGGATCCCCTCAAAATCCCTTCAATGATTGTGACCACTTAATAACATTGGGGAATAAAATGAAGTTAAGGTGAACCCTGGGTGACTTTATCAGATAGCTTAGTATATAAGAGCGTGGGAACATACATCTGCATAGCTAAATTCTGATGAAATAGTGAAATATCACCAGGAAGAGAATTATATAGAAATGACTCCCGAGTCATCAATTCTTGCTCCTGCACAATTCCTTTTGTCAGTCAAATGAAAGTCAGAACTCTTGGGGCTATTAACTTGTCAGGCTTCTCTTGATGGATACCAGATCTGGAAGTTTCCCCAGTGAGCAATTCAAGGCTGCAGATCTCTTAAACTTTCGAATTGCAAAACCAAGACAGCATCCCAGCAACCACTGAGTTTAATATGGAAGTTCTATTAAGAAATCTACATTCAATTCCTGTGCCATTTTCTTCCGCTCACATCTTGTCATGTACACTGCATGCTTCTGAGTGGGAAGAACGGTTCTAATGGTTCCATTGTGGCTAGTGTAATTTCAGGTAGTTCTGCTTCTCTCCTTGCCAAGGCTGTTTCTAGCCTGGCCACTTTTGCAATCTTTTGTTCATGCCTGAAGTAAAACAGTAAGTCAATCTAGGTGCCTGCGAAAGTACTATCTTCTTAATGCTGTTTTGGTACTTTCTGCCACTTTCTCTTTCCCCCACTTTTCTCAGGGAGGCACACTTGAAATGGAACAGGTTAATGCCCTTAATACCAGATCTGTCTATAATAGATCCAACTTGTACAGAAAGAAATGGTGGATTAAAGGGAAGACTGGCATCCATTACCAAAACCTGGCTAGATGAAAATACCCTTCACTAAGATCTGTTTAACTGGGGTTCAGTCAAGACTCCAATGCAGGAGAGGTGGAATGTCAATAGTATATCACCATAAAGTGTCAACATGTTCATTATCATACACACATTCTTTAATTCCTTCTTATTAAAAGAACTGATGCTGAATCTGATAAATTGAAATCCAGACCAGTACTACAGTTTTTCCATGTAGTACTACCAATTACCTGTAGTAGGAGTGTTTGGTTGTCTCTTTGGTATCTATCTGCACTTTCAGGCTTCTCTCCTTTATTTTTTAAGGCAGAGCTTTTAGAACCTACAAAGAAAATATGTTTAAGTAACAAGATGTTATTTTATTAATCCGAAAGGTTCCTTGAGGTAATGTTTTAAGGCGACCGTAGTTAGCAGAATGGAACCATGCACTTACTATGAAAATTCTTTTTCTGTACACTGCAAAATAGGTTGCACTTGCTCCAAAAGAAATAATTAAATGCCTGAAACAGGGTAAATAACCTCTCTTAAAGTTGCAGGATAAAAGAAGAGGAAAAAATCAGAATGAAAACACAAGATAGTTTTTCCCTATGATAAAAACCAGTATCAAACCAATATCTTCATCTGCTGTAGAGAAATAATTTTCACAATCATTTCTATTTCTCTTTTCCTTCAGTGGAAGGAGGCATTCTGAAAACTGTGATATATTAACAGTGTCCAAGAGGGGAGAACTGCAAGAACTTTAGGAAAACAGATTGTAACAGATTTGCATATACAATAGCAATTATGGGAACCCTGTTAAGAAAAAAAAATGCCTGAAGTAGCTACACCCTTTACAGAATGGGCCACAACTCTCTCCAAAGTAGCAACAGGAATAGGAATATTCTTTATTGGCCAAGTGTGATTGGACACACAAGGAACTTGTCTCCGGTGCAGAAGTGCTCAGTGTACATACAAACAAGTGATAAATCAAAAGATACCAGTAGAAGATAGTAGGAAAGATGAGAAGGATAATAGAAATACAGCCCTACTACATCTTTAGGCATAAGATAGTGCTATGGGAATTAGGTGTTTAGCAGAGTGATGGCATGGGGGAAAAATGTGTCTAGTTGTTTTCACATGCAATGCTCTGTAGCGGTGTCCTGAGGGGAGAAGTTGAAACAGTTTATGTCCAGGATGTGAGAAGTCTGTAGATAGCAATAGCACTTAGACTTATATGCCACTTCACAGTACTTTTCAGCCCTCTCTAAGCGGTTTACAGAGTCAGCATGTTGCCCCCAACAATCTGGGTCCTCATTTTACCGACCTCGAAAGGATGGAAGGTTGAGTCAACCTTGAGATGGTCAGAATCAAACTCCTGGCAGTTGGCAGAATTACCCTGCAATACTGTATTCTAACCACTGCACCACCACGGCTCCTGCAGGTATTTTCTCAGCCCTGTTTCTGGCTTGTGCAGTATACAGGTCCTCAATGGAGGGCAGGCTGGTTGCAATGAGTTTTTTTTTCTGCAGTCTTAACTATCTTAACAGAGCTTTTTAAGAGGAAACACAAGAGTGCCTGGAAACCTTGCCAGAAGACGAACAGATAAAAATAAATGGGTTTAGGAAGAGTATGTAGATTTATTGCTTTTTGAGTAGGAGATAAAAAGGTTGGATCACTCTGACTCCCAACTAGCTTACAATATAATAAAAATAGATATAAAACCATTATAAATATAAAAACAGATTGTGAGCTGTTAACTATATGTTCAGTCCTATAAGCTAGGATGGCATGTGTTGTTTTGGATGTCAGAAATGCCCTACAATATTTCTAGGAAATTCTCAAAATGTTTTACATTATTTCTAAAAAAAATATCTTAGCTGTTAACCTGGCTGTCATTAGAGAATGAATATCAGATGCAATGTTAAATAAGAATACAGGTAACACCACTTACTTTTCTGAATCAGCTGGACAGCAACTTACATATGTAAAAAATGCTACCATAAAAATATCTTGTTGAAATATACTACAGATCTCTTCTCTTCTGCTAGGCCTGGCTCCAAGTACTTATATTTGTGATGAAAATTCTTTTTTATGTTATCTCCCCCAATGGAAGAAGTTTTTTTTAGAAGAAAAACACCTAGTATTAATATACACTGAAAAGGAGACCCACAGAACCAAAGCAAAATTTAATTTGTAGGAAACTGTTTTAGCTAGAATCTGTAGGAGAATGTTTTAGCTTGAATGAGCAGGGTGGAAATGGATTATAAATATCAGAGACTTAATGAATTAGATATTAACTTCCTTAAATATAAGGAAATCAACCCAGCAACTCAGTAGATAATTTTATCTACAAATAATCCTTTTGTCAGATGATAAACATTTCTTAAAAAAAACTTACAAAATAATTCTCCAAAACTCTTCAAAAGGAAGGAAAGAAAGCAAATTGGTCTGAGACTATAGACATACATTGTATAATCTATATTATGATTACATATACAATAATGTGAAATTACAACTGCCAATTCTTAGCTGGTATTGGCCTTCATTTGCCTCAAATATTTCCCCAGAACTAGGATGTCATAATGTATCAGTACGGTATATGTTTGAATCCAGGCAGCGTGGCCTTTCGTAAATGGCAGATGGAAATTTTGTAAATGCACACTTTTTCTAAGTGCTATCCAAGATATTTTGGTATAGTATCCAGTATGCCAATAACCAGAGGGACCAATATGGCTGGCTTATGCCATAATCTTTCAACTACAATTTTCAGATCTTTATACTTTGTGATCTTCTCCAATTCTTTGTCTTCTATTCTACTATTCCCTGGTATTTCCACATCAATTATCTTTTTTTTTTCAACAACAGTTAAAGCTGGTGAGTTGTGAGCCAAGCCTTTATCAATTTATATTTGGAAATACCACAATATTTAACCTGCTTATTTTCAGCTACTTTTTCAACTGTGTTCCTGCCAATTTTTCATGACTGGCGCATGATAATTTTTACAGACCTTCCATTGAATCACTCTGGTGACCATGTTATGTCATTGTTTATAATCAATTTGTGCTGTTTTCTTGCATGAGCTAAGTACTGTATATGATCTACTGTTTCTTCTGCTTCTTTGCACAATCTACACTTTGAATCATTTGATTATTTTTCAGTTCTGGCTTTGACTGCATTGATATCAAATAGCTTGCTCTATTTTATTATTTTATGAATTGTTATATTTCTTTATTATATGGGTAGTCTACAGCTAGATTTACAGTCTAAGACTTGTAGAAACTTAATAATAACTCAAGTCCTAACCAAAGACCTAAGAATTATTAAGGTAGTGTCTAAGAATATTCATCCTACCTTTTAAATATATAACTTGAGGCAGCAAACGTACCTAATACTCCTGCCATTTATTTTCCTCACAACAACCCTGTGAGGTGGGCTTAGTGACTGGTTCAAAGTCACTCAACTGGCATTTCATGCTTAAAGGAAACTTATACTGGTTTCTAGGCCAGCACCTTCACCACTACACCAAACTATCTCTCTAATTCTAATTTTACATGTGTACCTATTGCTAAACATAGGCAGAACAGCCTAAGTATTTCTGGACTTACTGCTTACACCAAAAGTTCTTATTGGTGCACCCCAAAATTATATAGAGGAAATCCACTGGTGATTACTCCACTATGGCTGAAATCAAAGTGATTAGCATAAAGAGGGGTACTGATGGTTCTTCACATAGCACAGCAGGTGAACGGCTATTTAGAGTTTGTCTCCTTTTGACTGGTAGTCACAACTTCCCCTGTTGGTGTTCTGCCTGAGAGATTCCTGAAATAACCGATACAAACTTTTAGGTTTTGCTTTCTTTAAAGAATGAATATAACCAATTCATTCAATTAACCAGAATAGACTGGACAGCCACCTGTCTGAAATGGTATGGGGTTACCTGCTTGAGCAGAAAACCTCCAAGGTGCCTTCCAGCTCTTATTTTAATTGAAATTAGTTTGAGATTCTTTGGGAAAAGAAGCCCACATAATTTTGTGAAAAGGAGCTTAGCAGGAAAATCACCGAGAGAGAATGTTTTCTCTCTCTCTATGGCTGTTCTAAATGAAAAGAGCAACCCAGCTTTTAGGATATCTGAGGAGAGGAGAGGAAAGACGTCAGCTCACATCATCTAAGAAAAATTAAAGCACCGTTCCCAAATTTACAGACACCATCTTGGGAGTTGTTGCAACACATCCACAGAGTACCACAAAGGGGAAGGCTGAATAGTCAAGCAGGCAAATCCCATAGAGTCAGATCTTTTCCATAAAACCCTATGGTATCTGAATGTTATCTCTAATGTTCACTCAAAGTAATTTTTATTTTTCCGCTGACCTGTTTTTGAAGTGTATTTGGCATATCTATCAAGGGAATCTCTGTTCTTGGTTGGTAGCTGATGTATAGTGACCTATAAAAACCAAAACATTGCTCATTTTTTATTCTATCAAAGCATTTCATATACACATTAGACACTGTAATTATAAGAAATAAAATATATAGATAACAATGATTTTGTAGTTCAGTTTCAACTGCTAATTTTTATGCTTGTATCTTAATATTTCTCCATACATTTTCCTTCAAGTAAACTTTTTACCGAAATGCACAAATTAACCTACTTGTTCTAATTAATTTTCCCCATTAATTACAAACAACTACTCTGGTATTTTATAACATAATAATAATAATAATAATAATAATAATAATAATAATAATAATAATAATAATAATAATGTTGGAAGGGACCTTGGAGGTCATCTAGTCCAACCCTCTGCTCAGACAGGAAACCCTATACCATTTCAGACAAATGGCTGTCCAGTCTCTTCTTAAAAACTTCCAGTGTTGGAGCATTCACCACTTCTGGAGGCAGGTTGTTCCACTGGTTAATTGTTCTAACTGTCAGGAAGTTTCTCCTTAGTTCTAGGTTGCTTCTCTCCTTGATTAGTTTCCATCCGCCTTGGAAAATAGCTTGACTCCCTCTTCTTTGTGGCAGCCCCTGAGATATTGGAATACTGCTATCATGCCCCCCCTCGTCCTTCTCTTCATTAAACTAGACATACCCAATTCCAGCAGCCTTTCCTTATATGCTTTGGCCTCCAGTCCCCTTTGTTGCTCTTCTCTGTACTCTTTCTAGAGTCTCAACATCTTTTTTACATCGTGGTGACCAAAACTGGATGCAGTATTCCAAGTGTGGCCTTACCAAGGCATTGTAAAGTGGTATTAATACTTCACGTGATCTTGATTCTATCCCTGTTAATTCTATCCCTGTTAACACAGCATTAACTGTGTTGGCCTTTTTGGCAGCTGCAGCACACTGCTGGCTCATATTTAAGTAATTGTCCACTAGGACTCTGAGGTCCCTCTCACAGTTACTACTATTGAGCAAGGTACCCCCTATACTATACCTGTACATTTGGTTTTTCTTGCCTAAATGTAGAATCTTACTTTTTTCACCGTTGAATTTCATTTTGTTAGATAGCATCCTCCTGTATCCTAAGCCTGTCTTCTGGAGTTGGCTATTCCTGCCAGCTTGGTGTCATCTGCAAATTTGACGATTTCCCCATCTATCCCCTCGTCCAAATCGTTGATGAAGATGTTGAAGAGCACTGGGCCCAGAACAGAGCCCTGGGGCACCCCACTACACACTTCCCTCCATGTAGATGCGGTTCCATTGAGGACCACACGCTGAGTACAGCCGGTCAGTCAGCTACGGATCCATCTGGTGGTGATGCTGTCTAACCCACATTTTTCTATCTTATCAAGTAGTAGGTTGTGATCTACTTTATCAAATGCCTTACTGAAGTTCAAGTAAATTATATCCACAGCATTCCTCTGATCCACTAATTTTGTCACTTGGTTAAAGAATGCAATAAGATTTGTCTGGCATGATCTGTTTTTGACAAACCCATGTTGGCTTTTAGTAATGACTTTGATGCCTCTAGGTGTTCGCTGATTCGTTGTTTGATTATCTTTTCCAGAATCTTCCCAGGTACTGAGGTCAGGCTGATAGGTCTGTAATTTCCTGGGTCCATTTTTTCCCCTTTTTTGAAGATGGGAACTACATCAGCTCTTTTCCAGTCCTCCGGTAGTTCCCCAGTGCTCCAGGATCTTTGAAAAATATAGTTCAATGGTTCTGAGATCACATCTGCCAGTTCCTTGACAACCCTGGGGTGTAATCCATCTGGTCCTGGTGAACTGAACTCATCTAGGCTGGACAGGTACTCACTTACCGTTTTCTTGCCTATCTTAACTTGTGTTTCTATTCTGTTTTTTATGGCACTATTTTTGGTAGGTTGGTCTGTTTTTTCCCCTTTGTGTAAAGACAGATGCAAAAAACGAGTTAAATAGTTCTGCTTTCTCCCTGTTGCTTGTCACCTTCTTGCCACTTTCCCCTACTAATGGACCAATCATTTCCTTCACTTTTTTCTTGTTTTTTACATGTTGAAAGAAGCTTTTTTTTTGTTATTTTTGACTTTGGTCGCAAGCCTTAGTTCATTTTGAGCCTTAGTTTTCCTCACTTCATCTTTGCAGGCTCGGGCTATTTGTTGATATTCTGACTTAGTTATGTGCCCCTCTTTCCACTTTCTATACTTGTTCTTTTTATCTTTCAATTTATTAGAGAGTTCTTTATGCAGCCATGCTGGTTTCTTTTGAGAGCTGTTATTTTCCCTTTGTTGGTATTGTGCTGGACTGGGCTTTTATTATCTCACTTTTAAAAATTTCCCAAGCTTCATGAGTTGTTTTCCCCTTGAGGATTCTCATCCATGGTATCCTTCCCAAGCCCTCTCTAAGTTTATTGAAATTAGCTCTCTTAAAGTCCAAGACTCTAGTTTGACTGTGTTCTATTGCTTGTG
>NW_015386577.1:476610-557685 GCF_001527695.2 Protobothrops mucrosquamatus | reverse complement strand
TCAAAGTTCATGCCACAGGAACAGGAAACTTCCAGGCAGGGCTAGAGGGTATAAAAAGACCATCTGCCCATGTGCTCACTCTCTTTTTCTTCTCCTCTGCTGCTTATCTGTCTTCTGCAATAAACTGTAACCTTCTTCCCAAAGCAGTCGCCATGTTTGCTTATTTATTCCCGGCTTGGATGAACCAGGATGAAGACTTCTAACACATGTTTCCAACTGATAAAAGTCTAAAATCACTATAAGCATTCTTATATATTTTTATTAATGTATTAATACATTAAACCACCAGGGGGACATCACACAACTTTGCCTTACACTGTGTAAAGTCAAGCTATTACCTATGCTTTGTTTTCTCTTGCATGCTTTATTTCCTTCATGTACCACTCTTAAAGCATTCAGCAACCGATATTCAATTTCATAAATGTGTAAAACACCATGCTTATTCACTTTAACATGTGTTTTCTCTAGATTAACAAATATAAACTTTCTTTTTCAAATTAATTTTTCAATGATCTGTTGAAGAAAAAAAAATCTGATCTCTATTCACTTCTCTGCCAATAAAATGCTGCACTGCATTTCCCAAATCTTTCAGTCAGCATTCTGCCAGTTTCCTAGCACACTTAACAAATTCATTTGCTTCTGACTGTGTTAGTAGACTGCATATACTTCCAAGCTGGTAAGATGCGGGTATAATATTACATCGGCTTGCAATATAATCTCTAGATTAAAGATCCAAGTTTGCTCAGAATACTTGTGGCAAAACTGGAATTTGGTTCTACTTGTAACACACTAATCAAGTCATGACAAAACTGACCAATGCTGTCCTTAGCATTTATAGATAATGTAAGTAGCATAGCTAAACTTTGTCTATCACTAAAAGCCATTCTTGTAAAAGCTGACCTATATAATTATTTACTTTTAACAACTTGACTGGAATAATAGATTGACCAACCTTGACTTACAAGGCTTTCTGGAACTGTCACTTGGGAAAGTACTGGATTTAGGCCTATGAGGCACAAATTCATCAATTTCATTTACTGACTTCCATTATCTTTTGCCTGAAAATTTATGGATGTGATTATGTTTATATTCTGCTCTTTCTCTAAGAACTAAATGGTACTTTTCACTCCAAAAATAAAAAATACTTTGTTGCAGCTACATTTTATACAATTATTTAAATCTTTTTAATAAGCCATAATCAGTAATGTAAGTAATGTATTTTATAAAATAAAATACATGCAGTAAAAATATCTAGGTTAATTGATGGTCATTACCTTATTTGGTGGTTCCTTGTGAAAATAGGTAATTTCACCATTGTCTGTTCCTAATAAAGCCAAAAGATGTTGAATCTTCTTTCTGTCCTCTAATTCCCTATACAGTAATGCATTGAAAATAAAGCAATTTATTTCTATTCCTAAATGCTGAGGTATGCTGCACTTTTTGTTGACTTCAAGGTTCATCTAATCTTTGAAAAGCAAACCTTTTATTTTACATGCTCTAGAAGTTCTTTCTTATAGAATCTGACCACATAAATCCTCATGAAAACTCTATGGCAAACCAATGGTTGGAAACACAATGTCTTAAAATTAATTTCTCCTCTACTGAAGATATTCTCTATTTTTTTTTCTATTTCAGAAAGAACTAATAGAAATTATAGTAGCATCTTATTACTAAGAATGTGAACTTGAGTCTTTAGCCACCAGGAGGCAATGTTACCAAACCATTTTATAAATTAGAGACTGTTTAAAATCAGACTCTTAAATTATTTGGGGGGAAATACCAATGTGATGCTTTGGAAGAGGAGGTTCCATTTTAGTACTAAGACATACATATAAGTAGAAATGTTCAGCGTGACTCCTGAAACCTGTATCAGTCCAGATGGTAATTCTAAAATTCCTATCATCATGAGATTGCATAAAGTAATATCCCACAACAGTGGAAGATATCCTCTGTACTTGACTTGCAACAGTGAAAAGCTTATAAATATGAACTGTCCATATGTGAATGAGGTTATTGGGTTTTTTTTTTAAACAAAGGGTCAAGAAAGAATTCTGAGAATCTGATACAATTTCTTGGAAATGATTTTTATAGGAAATGGACCCCCTGGCCCTTTTTGGGGGGAAATGTTTGATTAGTAGTCTATTAACTTGAACAAAAGAGATACCTCTCTTACTCAACTGTATGTATTTATTTTAAACATTTCTAAAAGACAATGTTTTGTGTATGAGAAAAATAGTATATTTGGGGTCCTTCATTGATATACAGTGTACTTAGTTCAATTTGTATTCCAGTGAGAAAAGAGAAGCTTCATTTACAGTTTTCTCAAGACAACAGCAGAGGAATGAAAGGGTTTGTAAGTTGATCCTATCACTGACAGTGTGCATCTTTGTCATAGATCTTTTCTCATAAAAGAAGCAAATACCAGTTATCTTCCTATGTCATAAAATAAAAAGTAAGGAAGAAGCAAATTGCTCTCATCTGCATTCCTTTCTTGTATATCTTATTTTTGTCCATGTGCAAAATTCCAATATATTTCAAAGCTATAGATTCCATCAAAGACAATCACTTAGCGTTTTTCAGTCTTTCAGGACACAAACCTGATTTTCAGTCGATCGTTTTCAGCATAAAGGCGCAGAACCTGCTCTCTTTCCTGAAAAAGGTACACCTGCATGTCACTCAGAGCCTTCTGCAGTTCTGCAATTTCTTCCTCTCGCTGACGCATTTCCCATTGAAGCTTGTGCTGCACAGAAAAAAGTATTATTAATTACCTGGCAGCTGAAGCAAAAGTAGAATACAAGTTTTTCTCATTATCACATTCCATCTCAAACCCAAGGCAACTTCTTGGTGGAATGCTAGCATTTTAACCTGCCAAAAAGATGCTTAGTCAAGTTCTGCAACTTGTAACAAATGTTTTCTCCTTGTTTACCATCTCTTGGGTTTGCTGAGAATGGTCTTCTAGATCAGAGGTATCCACCCTTTCTCAGTTGGCGGACCGGAGGGAAAGGGAGGGGGAGAATAATGCTTCAGCCCATGTTGATTCTTTTAAAAACTAAGTTGGATAAAGATTTCTTTCACTATCAGTGATTTAAAACAGTTTTTTTAAAAAATATGAGGATTCAGATAAATATAATGTAGGGAACCAGGTTCCAGATAATTCATATTTCTCTTTAATACTTTTTAGTGAAAATGCCTTCTATGTAGCTTTTGCAGAAAATTCAAAGCAATAGAAGAATCACGACTGCATTATGGAAAAGGACAGAGGAATAAGCCTTGAAGCTTCCTTATGTGGCTTTCCAGATCACCTGTCTCTTGGTGGATTATCATTCCCTTTTTCTTACCTGTTCATCATAAGATGCTTTGTATGCTTCCAACCGTTTCACCAGGTCTTCATGCTCTTCATCAAATTCTGCAATCTTCTTTCGATAGTACTCCAGCAGCTCCCGAGAGGGGCGAAGATAGGCCAGACGTTCATTGATTGAAGGAAGAGGGGTAGAATCACTTTGGTGAGGAGAAGGGAGGACACCACCCTTGGAAGCAGCACGTGGAGTGTTTGATCTGAAAAACATATATATATATAAAGAGTTAACATTACTAAAAGCTTTTAACACGCTATATCTTAGATATAGGTGGCACACTGAAAGGAAAGATATAATAATAATACTAATAATAATACTAATAATAAAGTTGGAAGGGACCTTGGAGGTCATCTAGTCCAACCCCTTACTCAGGAAGGAAACCCTATACCATTTCAGACAAATGGCTGTCCAATCTCTTCTTAAAGACTTCCAGTGTTGGAGCATTCACCGCTTCTGGAGGCAGGTTGTTCCACTGATTAATTGTTCTAACTATCAGGAAGTTTCTTCTTAGTTCTCTCTTTGGTTAGTTTCCATCCATTGCTTCTTGTCCTGCCTTCAGGTGCTTTGGAGAATAGCTTGACTCCCTCTTCTTTGTGGCAACCCCTGAGATATTGGAACACTGCTATCATGTCCCCCCCCTTGTCCTTCTCTTCATTAAACTAGAAGGATTAGAAGGATGGGAGTGGTCCCTAAAACAGGATTCCTACCCACAGCCCAGATTAGGATTGTTCTGCTAAATGAGAACTTTGAGAGCATTTGTTTTCATTTTATATGGAAAAAGGTAGAAATTAGGTAACTATGCACCTTAATGAAAGAATGCAAACTATTTACTCTTATGGGTCCATTGCTGGTTACTACTAGGCACAGCTGACATTTATATACAGAATACAAACCCTTGTATTCAAAACACTAGGTATTTGTTGTAGGCTTTACTTACTGATCCAAAAGCTATATTGGAGTGAGAATCTTTCTGGCCTTGGTCTACAGCAGGGTGTCAAACTGCCAGCCCATGGCCGGATGTGTCATGCCAAAACTGCACCCACCCCATTGCTGGCAATGGAAAAAAAGTCACGATACATCACGACACGTCACGTGACGTTGCGAGTTTGATCATGATATCTCTTGCATTGGCAGGATTAAACTTTATTTTATTTTGTAGGAGTTTTGGGTGTGTGTGTTAAAGGCATATTATAATATGCAGTTTTAAGCACCCCAAAGAGAAACAGTGGCCTGACTTTGAAAAGGGTATCATACCTAAAACAACAAATAAATCCATAAACTTCATCAAAGGCCCAAAATTTCAGATTTGCCTATTCCTGAGTATGTTGCTCTGGAAACTAAAAATGGTATGCTGGGAGGTCTATGAATCATGCTTTGCAGGATTCTTATTCTTGAGATAAATGAAAAGGAAAAAAAAAGACATTTGAAATCAGTACCTAATTCTTTGACTTACTTTTTGGAAGGTGTTCTTGGAGAAGTAGTCATGGCGCATATTCTCACCATCTGCAATGCATTTAATATATTGAATTACTGAGCCAGAAAACATTTCCCACCATTTCACCTTTATTTGAAAAAATCAAAATACAAAAACATTTCTTAGACCTTTTTTCACAATCTGTCCCTATATGCCATAATAAAGAACTTAAGGAGATGAGTTACATCAATGGTAGATGTAATTCAACTCAATAAAAATGGAATAACTCATGGAATACTGTAGATTAAAATAAGATTAGTCCAATTCAGCTCTGATCTGTAACAGCTCTAAAAACTGGCGATTTAAGTTGTTTTGGGTTTATTTGTGACAATTGCTATAGAGCTATGGCTTGGTTCATATAATGCAACTATGTGGTTTCTTTGGTTTGTCTTAGCATGCTCTATGAAATATTGTGGCTTGAAAGGCATGGCTTATGGATGAAAGTCTTTTGTGGACAGAATCAATTGTGGCTTAGTTGTAGTTAAGGAACAATGATTGAAACAATGTGAACATGACAATAATGTTTGTATTATTGGAGCTCCTCCATTAATATTTAACTTTACTAAAATGTTCCAATCATTAAAAACAAACAAATCCTCCAAAATCTTTAATATAATTTAAGAACTTCACTCAAGCAAGTGAAGTTCAATTCATATTTACTATTCAAATTGTATGGAAAAGTTTTGTTTGTACTCCAATTAAATTTAGTTTCTCTTTTCAGCGTGGGTAATCCTCCAATGAACCTCAGTCATTCAACACACATTCCCACAATCCACTTAATGGTTTCTGCCAGAATCCTTGGGATTTATTTAGCCCACTTTTAAATGCATAATTTCAGGTCTGGAATACATTAAATAAGAATATCTTGGTGCATAAAGCCAATAACCTCATCAATAGGTCATAATACATCATTTATGTAAGCACAATCACATACAGCTTTTCAATGAACACGATATATGCCAAATATATACTCACAAGAAACTTCATATATTATAACATATACATAAGGGTTTTGCTGTGCACATTGTTTGACATAAAATTAGACTGAAACTACAAACTCAATTTTACTCAAAATAAACAACCAAGATCCCTTACTAGTCTATATTAATAACCATATAAGCATCATAAATCTATTGTTCTATCTCTGAGCATCCAAGACAGCATCTGCAAGTTAGAGTGTCCCCAGCATATTCCTTGGTGCTTATGGTATACAGGTGTCTTGCCCTATACAAATTGCACTCTCTTCAGGTTCTTTTTTTAAGAGTGAGAAACTAATATGCTGCAGCCCTAGCCCGTTTAACAATGTGTTTGAAACCTACATAGATCTTGGAGACATTCTTAGAAAATAAAATGGTGGGTAATTGCAGCACAGTGCTTTATATCAGTCTTTGTATGAAGCAATCCCTACTTTCTACTATAAACACGGAAGATAGTTTGTTTCTGCATAATGGGCACATACACTCTTTGCAAAGTTTAGCCCCATCTCTTGTGCTGTTGAAAATTAAGGACTGATATTGAACTGGATTGGTCAGAAGACACAAAACAAGTTATTCCCTACAGTCCTGTAGAGTTCACCATTTCACAATGATAAAATAGAGTCGACTTTGTATTTAAATCCTATCAAATATGTAGTTTCCTAACCCTTAAGAACACATACATGTACATTATAATCTGCCTAAATAGGAAAGCCAAGGATCCATAACTATAGCTTGCCTCATCATCTTCTAATCCATTCAAATTAGCAAGATATTAGTAACAGAATTGGAGCAGACAGCCTACAATGTTAAAGGATTTGCTATACTATGCATGGTATATAAAACAAATCCCATAGTAGCTATTGGGGGAAAAAATGGCGGTTATATTCAAGATAAGCAAGTGGTTTGTGTGTGTGTGTGTGTGGTCTTTGAAAGGAAGTTTAAGTCCAACAAATAATGGAAGATTCATTGATGGTTAATTGCTTCTGAAAAGTGACAATTTGCACCCAATAATCTTGAGTTTGGCTACTGAGGGAAGGTTACTACGCAACTGAAAAGAAATCTGACTCTCATTCTCCGCCAGCTCAAATCCCACATCAAAACTGTCATACTAATGCAGGTTCCCTTAATAAGAACTGGAAATAAAAAATGAAGCATGTATAGCCTAGTCGTTTACTTGGTGGAAACAGTCTGGGTCTTCCAACCATCTGAACGGGATACTTCTGGTTTAATGTCAAAAAGGACGAAAGCAACCAGAAGCTACACTATTTTCCCCTTATCCTACCAGACCGCCGTGAAACCCCGTGACGCACCCTCCTCGGTCCCATTCGGCACCAGAAGTTTGCACTTTCCTTCTAACGCGCCGATAACTCCGCTGTTCCCTCCGCTCCTACTGCGGGTCTCAACGGAAAAACCAAAAATCAAACAACAGGCTGCGAAAATCCTCCAATCAGGAGAAAGGAAATAAACGATGTCCGATATTTTGCCCAATCACAACCTTTTACTCATCCGCGCGGCTTGTCTGCTAGACTTCTGTGGGTACAGTAGTGAAGTCTCGGCTACAGAGTAATGAGAGTCGATACAAGTCTAAATAATTTCCTTGGATCATTTTGACAACTGGATGAAAGACCTAAACCGATTGATGAACGGAAAATACGGGTGGTTTTAGTGCAGTTACATAGTCGAGAGCACTAAGTCTCCTTAAGGCTGCCTGGCATTTCCATTCCTCGTCTAGTAAATAATTTGTGTATCGCTTACTTCCAGAGAAAGACCCTTATTCGCTTTGTTGCACTAGCAAAAAGCTTGTGGCACAATATTACTAGAGATAAGCAACAATGGACTGCCCACAAATTGTCTTTTTATCCTGTGGTAACCAAATAGGATAGAATTTAATTTTGAATTTACATGCAGAAGTTAAATCCTTCCTGGTGCAGGATAAGATTAAAACCTTTTTAAAAAACTAAGTTATGTGTTATATATTGTGCTATTTTAATATCACTAGTTTTCATAATTTATTTTCACGTGGAAATCCCTTGAAGATTATAATTGACATATATATTTACATGTATTTCTAGGACTCCACCAAAACGTAATTGAGAAGTAATATGCACAAGTTCATGAGTTTGATAAATTTAGTATAGTTTTTCCTGTTTGATTAAAAATAGAGATTAACAACCACTGGGCAGGCATGTGCTTAATATGGTACCTTATAAGTTGTATAACCATCTCTGAACACATTAACCAATTATTGTCTTGAACAGGTTTGGCAAATTGGCTACAGGTTAAGTACAATCAAAGTTAATTGTAACTTTAAAGATTTTTAACAATTATGTTAGTAGCATTACTTTTTGTCCTATAAAGCAAAACAATTTTGTATATTTATTGGGAAAAGACTAGGTACAGATCTTATTATTCCATATTTATTACTTGCATTTTAGATTTTGTAATTAACATTTTATTACTTCTACTTTGTGATATTGTTATTGCTATTTTTCTGGTAATTGTTCTATAAGCAGTGTTGGAAGGTAGTTTATAAATCCTTAAATACATTTTAATAGCTATGTAGAAAAGATTTTTTATTTCATTCCCCAAAGCAGAATTGTAATACTAAGGAACCCTTCCCGGAAGTGATACCACCTTCCAGAAAAAAGAGCATGATTTCTAGCAATTTAAGTATTAATTTAGCCCCAGATCTTGTTAGTAGGAAAATATATAACAATAAATGGAACAATCAGCTGCTTGAAAATCCCCTTTATCTTTGTTTAAGAAATGAAAGTCATTGCAATCCCCCCCACCATTTCATCTTTATTTAAAGCTGATAGAAATGGCAGGAAATTTTAGGCTTTGTTTCACAGATTTAGAGAGTACTTCAGGAAAGCACCTAGTACTTCAGGAAAGCACCTTACATTATTTGGAACAATGGTACCCTTCCAGATTTGAAGGCACTCAACATAAGAAAGACTTTGGCATATCTCCCTCAAAGAATTCTTTTCAGGATAGAAATGAATGAAATCTCCTTTGAAATGAATGAAATCTCCTTTGGCCTACTTCATGGCCACATCCATACAGATTTTGGGACAAAGATTACAAAATGGTTTGCTGTTGCTTCTGTTGTTTTCCTTCCCTGGTGTAGCCTGTAGTCCTGGTGGTCTTCCAACTAAGTACTGACCAAAATCTATCCCTCACTTGCAGTCAATGCCATATTTTTTCTTCTTCTGTGTCTGCAATGTTCTCTTCACCCCATGAGTAATATTGACAAAAGTAACCCTCAGTTGTTTTACAGGTAACATTTTCTCTTTATTCCAACATGGCTGAGGATGTCTAAGACCTGTATACCATCACTCATGACCTTGAAGAGCTGTCAGGTGACTGGCAGTGACTTGGAACAGAGGCAGGATAGAGATCAGTAACAGGGCACCAATTTCACGCTAGTGCAGTTTTCTGCTATTTAAAATGCAGGTAAATAGTATTGTCGCTACAGTAACCATATTTTCTTGGAAAAAAATAAAGGACAAATCTGAAGGGTTCATAAGTATGTGTTTTATTCGTTTTATATATATATATATATATATATATTTGTTTTTTAAGGTTTTCACGGGTGTTTATATGTGAGTCTTTGGTCATTCGGGTTTTCTCCCATGTAAGATTAGAAGTATCATAGCGACGTTTCGATGAAATCACATTCATCATCATCAGGCTTGTGCTTTTAGCTTTGTGCTAAATATATATATATATAAAACGAATAAAACCGAGCACCAAGAGAAGTAAAGTATAAAGTAAAGTGTTGAAACACTTAAAGGGACCCCCTACACGGGAGTAGGCACCTTGCCTCTAGCACGGCAGGAGCAGCTGGGTCCGATGACGCGTAGCAGAAGCCGGATGCAAGCAATTGACACACACATTTTATAAGGGTTTCTCCCAGACTGCTGTTTTAACGCCCTGATGATGTCAGACGGGTTCTGACGAAAGCTTGGCTCAGTAAATTTTTAAACTTTTATACTTTACTTCTCTTGGTGCTCGGTTTTATTCGTTTACTATGATTCCCAAGAGTCGGATTTTTAGCGTAATTAACTCTCATATATATATATATATGTATATATAAGTAATAAAAAATAAAGGGCAAATTTGGAAGGGTTAATAAGACTTATTTTTTTAAACTTGGCTTTACAAAGGAAAAAAAGTAAAACCAAGAAAACTATATTGAATACATCTGTACTGTATTGTGAAATAAAGGGCTGTCATTTATAATGAATATGTCATTTATAATTATGTCATTTATAATTAATATAACAGCTCCTGTAACTACAACTGAACAGCTGCTAGAAGGCCCAGATTTGGCCCTACTTAGCTTTTTGAGCCACCCAAAAAAAACCAACAGGTGAGCCATAATAGACACTTTTTTCAGGAAAAGAGAGGAAAACAGTATCTTTGCACGAATATTCTCTTCAGCCGAGAATTGTTTTATGGCATGGCGTTCCAAGGTGCTGAGGGAATGCTAATTACAGTTTTGCAAAAAAAAAACAAAAACCCTTCTCTCAGGGATCCGACAACAGCAGATCCTCCCCCCCCCGAGGAAGTTGGTTGAGGGACTGCGAGGGGGCCAGGGCGCTGCGGTGCCGTGTTTTTTATGGGGGGGGGAAGGGACAGGCGGTTACTGTGGAAACAGAGTGGGCGGGGCCTATGGAGAGTTCAGTACTGTACTTGGAGAGGCTTGTGGGACTTTCAAGTGGGCGGAGTCCAGGTTTCTCTTTGTCGGCCGGACGGGAGAGGAATGCGAGGATAACTGACGGGATAGTCTTGTGGGAGAGGAGCGCGCGACAGTCAGCTCGCGGCCTCGCAAAGATTGCACGGAAAGGGGCGGGGCGGAATCTATTCCCACAGAACCAGAAAGGGGGAAACGAGCTTTCGGCACCGGAAGTTCTTGTTGTAGAACGGCTCCGCCGAAAGAAAGACCTGCGCGCAGGCATACATACTCCCCCCCCCCCGCTACTCCTACACACCCACCCTCGTTCATTCTGCTCCACGACTTCGAAGTCCTTATCGCCCTCGGCTCTCTCCTAGCATTTGCCGGGGCATCATCCATAGCTTCGTCGGATGAGGTGCTAAAGCGGATAACGCAGAGCGAGAGAGAAGCGCTTCAGACCGAGAACAGTAAAACACACACATATACACAACAACAGAGCCGGGACTAGATACATTTTTTTTGAAACCAGATCAGCGGAAGGATATGATGAGTCGCTTCCGCAAGAGAGGGGATTTAACTGAGACGCGTCACTTCCGCTGAGCCTCAAGAAGGGGAGGAAAAGGAAAAGGGGGAAAAAAAACATACACACACGCAAAGCAGCAAATCCTTGCGGGAGGGGGGGAGGCGAACAAAAACAAACGGGGGCCTGGACCGGCCTGAGGGAGCTGCGGCCTTGCCTTGGAAAGAACGGCGCTGCTTCATCGGCCGGGATCGCCTTTGCTCCTCGCTGGGTACCGGGATGTCCCTCCGCCCCCTGGTCCATCTTTAAGCGGTTTCGCCTTCCCTCCTCCTCCTCCCCCCCCCATCCCCGCGAGCCGAGCTCCTTCGTCCGGGCCCTGAGGCAGCGGCAGGAACGACGGCGCCGACGCCATGTCGGGGGACGACGACGGCGGCGGCCTCGATGGGCCGCACTACGTGGCAGAATTCGTGCCTCCGCCCGAGTGCCCCGTCTTCGAGCCCAGCTGGGAGGAGTTCAGCAACCCCCTCGGCTTCATCGGCCGCATCCGACCCTTGGCTGAGAAAACGGGCATCTGCAAGATCAGGCCGCCCAAGGTACGCCGGGCGGAAGCCCGCGGGCCTGCGGGAGGAGGGATGGAGACGTCTCCGGCGTTCCTCGGGGATCCTCGGAGCTGGGGCTCCGCTCTTTTTAAGAAGTTGCTTTTCCCTTCTTCCTCCCCCCCCCTCCCGTGAACTCCCCCAATGGCCGCCCGCCGGCTCGTCCTTTAATTCGGATGGCGCTGAGCCGGAAGGAGGGAAGGAAGAGGGGCGCCCGGGCGTTTCTCGAGGGTTTGGGACTTTTTCCCCCCCCTCCGAGGTCTTTGGATCCTTTGCAGCAATGGCGCCTCTTGTCACGATGGGCCGACGCTGAAAGAGCGGGGGGGGGGGGAAATCGGGGTTAACTTTGCTTACAGCCCGCTGAGCCTCCTTCGAAGCGTTTTTGGAAAGCAAGAATATGGAGTGGGAACGATCTGTTGGGCGAAGAAGGATCCATTCTTACTCTTAGGGGGAAGTGCAGCGAGCTCGTAATTAGCGGTGTTTAAAATACCGTATTTACGATCAAGTCTAGCCGGCTGGCTGAATTTATCGGGAAGGAGGGATTTTGATTGGCAGTCGGTGTTGATTGCGAAGTGGTGTGGTGGCTAAGTTCTGTCAATCCACGGTAAAAAAAGCGCTTAGGCTTTTAAACTGTGTGCTGGCCTCCATAACAAAAAAAAAAAAGCGCATTTATCTCCTGTGTCGGTCTGAGTTCTCCATGAAAACAATTTTGCTTTGTATCTCTTTGTCTAGAACTACATAGCTCCTATTGTACTGTATTGTACAGCCCCAGTAGCGTTGTGTCTCTCTACTCATTTTCTTGGTTGTGAATATTTGAAAAACACTCGGATTCTTGTTCTGTTCTATACTAAAGAGCTCTTGTAGGTTAAACCGTCGTGTTAATTTGAAGAAAATCTCCTTAAAAGAGATTAGAAAACACAGTCCTAAATAACTCTTTTCTAGTACCTGATAGACACTCCCCTTCATCACCCAAGGTCAGTCTAGATCAAGGCTTCCATCTTTGCTCCCTTTTCTGTGCAGTAGCACTTTTATTCACCTTGCTCTTTTTAACTCTAAAATGATGTGATCACTTTGAGATTCAGCTCCTTTTTCCTTCTGTTCTGTCTTCTACTCCAAGAATCTGGATAATGAGGAAAGCAATTATAAGTCATAGTACTTGCCAGTTTTTTTTCTTTGTCACTTAGTTATTAAGAGTTATCATAACCAAGAATTGAATCGATGCTGACGGAGTTTTAGGCTTCAGTTTGCAAAGCAGATTGCTTTTCGGGTATAAAAAGATATATATTTAACATAGAACAACTACAATAAGTAAAATAATTCTTTGAAATGAGAAGTCTAAGCCATGCAGGTTCTTTAAGTGCAGGCAAAAACAGCCATTACATCTGTATCTCTTGTGTTTTTTTCATTAGCTTTGTGTTCAAAGCTATGGAAGTCATGTATTTGGCCTTGTGACATATTACTCTGAAGGAATGCTTATTTTTGGATCATGTCAAGTACATTATATTAAAATATCTGTTGGAATGAAACAATCGTTCACAGTCTTATTCATTCTAAATGTTTCATTTTAACTTATTTAACACCCGCATAATGAATAGGTTACATGGTTAGACAACTGCTTAAAAAGTAATAACCAGCGATGAATAACAGATGTTCTGATTCATAGTATTAAAAAGTTTAAAATAAACTGTCATTCTATATTCCAGTATAGCTGGCTGCATTCTAACTCATTGCATAATTACAGATACATTTACTTAGAGAAATGCTATGCTGTTTTAAAACAGTCATGAAAAGTAGCAATCATTTTAGTTGTATGAGAGAAAGGGGGGGGGTTACAAAGAAATGAGCAGCTGATGAGTGATATGCCATTTTTAGAGTATTTATAGATTTGTAATTTGGGTCAACATATTTGTAACACTTTTTTTATTAGGAACATGCAAACAGTTCAATGCACTGATTGTTCTATGCGTGGAATGGGCAAATTTGCAAAGTTCAGGCATAGAAAAAGATATATGTTCTGGATATGGACCTAAAAAAAACATTTCCAGGATGGGAAACAAAAAGTCAAAGTTTTTGATGGAACAAGGCAGCAGCTAAGGAAGGTAGTGGGGAGAGGGCAGATGAGCTAGTGGAGTGTGCCATGCTTGAAGAGCGGCATATTGGTGCCCTGGCCATGTGGAAGAGGAATTGAAGAGGGTAAAATACACTACCCTTGTTCTACTTATCATGAAAAATGCCTCTGAAATTTCTCTCCACCAAAATCCAGAACAATACAGATACTTGGCCGAGCCGTATCATGCCCCAAACAATCAAGTTAAAGTTCAAGAAAGTCAGATTCTAAATAGGGTTGCAACATTGTGAATCCTAGCTTTGTTCTAACAATTTTGTATGTTTTTCTTTCTGTATAGTGATAAGCTACTGTATATGAGTTCTGGAGTTACTAGGATTACAGCATATATAATAGATCATATGAAAGCTTATTCATTTTGTAATAACTTTCTACCTGAAATATTTTCAACTTTTAATGGAATGCTTGTAAATCATTCAAATATGAAAAATATATATATATGAGTGATGTGTTTGTTGTTTTATTAAAGACTTGCATTTTAAATGTAGCATTCCTTGTTTACCCCCTTAGGATTGGCAGCCTCCTTTTGCATGTGATGTGCAAAATTTTCGTTTTACTCCACGGGTGCAGCGCTTGAATGAACTGGAGGTAAGTTTCTAGTCATCAGTATTGGACTCTTTAGAATTTTTTGGTGAGATGTTCCAATGAATGATCTGAAAAGCCCATACAGTTTCTTTGTTATATTGATATAATTATACAAAATAACTCTCCCAGTATTTATGAGTAAATTTTTATTTTATTAAGTGCACATATTAAATAACCTTTTGGTGCTACAGTAAAAATGACAGTTTACTAGAACTAATTTCTGTCTGGGTTCTTTGTCAGTGCCAGTGGCTCTCTTGGACACTCCTTATTATGACAGGAGGAAAGCATAAAGTATTCATTATTTAACCATTATTGCATTCTTGATAGTTCTGCTTTGCAGTCCTTCATGAGTTAGTACAGTGTTTCTCCACCTTGACAATTTTAAGGCATGTGGACTTCAACTCCCAGAATTCCACAGCCAGCATTGAGAAACACTGAGTTAGAATATAACACAAGGGCCTGGCTATGATCCTATTATAGTGCAGGGGGAATCTACAGGAATATATTAACCTAAAGCAGTTGAAGTAGAGGAGCTAATTAGTGTATCTTATCTCTTCTACATTATGCAGTAGAGAGCACATGAGAGAAGACCTGATCAGCACTCATGTTTCATGGATTTTGGTGGAACTTAATATTGGTAATGACCAATTCCATAGTAATGAGTATCTGTGGAAGATGAACCTGGTTCAGACTTAATATTAAGATGTAGTTTAAGATTGAGAGGTTATACTGCATTATTTTGCTCTTCTTCCAATCTTGCCAGTATTTGCTTTTATCTTTATCTTGCCTTGTTTGGGCTTTATAAACATGGATTTATTTTAGCTATGACTTGTTTTAAACAAGTGATCTTTAAAGTAGGGTTCCAGCTAATCATTATTAGGATTAATCACAGCTTTGATTTCAGACAATTTAAATGATTGCCCTTAGTCTCCCCCCTCCCCCAGGCAAGAGAGAAGCAACATCTTTTGCCAAAGTCTCCTAAAATTTACTTAAGAGGAACTTGAAATATGGAGATTGTTATATAATTTTGGTATACCTGTATATTATTTCTGTCTGTTTCCAAAACTCTTTAATGATTTTCCCTGCTCTTTTTAGCCTTCACTAGAGTGGAATTTATTCATTTATCATATATTAAGACACACACACATTCTTGCGGACTTCATAGCAACTCCATAAGTTTGATATTTAATGTTTTCTCTGAAACAGCTGAAATGGCCTTTATTCTGTTGTTTCCATTTGTTTTTTGTGGACAGAGAACTTTATACATCAAATTTATATGATATCTTTTGCTGGTTTGATTAATAGGCAATGACTAGAGTGAAGTTGGATTTCTTAGATCACCTAGCCAAATTCTGGGAACTTCAAGGGTCTGCACTGAAAATTCCAGTAGTAGAAAGAAAAATATTAGATCTTTATTCACTGAGCAAGGTAAGTTGAGATTCTGTAGTGCAGGCATGTCAAACTGCCGGCCCACGGGCCGGATGCGTCATGCCAAAACCGCGCCTACACCATTGCCAGCAATGTGACGTTGCGAGTTTGACATGCTTGCTGTAGTGGTTTGGTGTGGGCAAGTGATGGATATCTGAACTAGTTTTTCCACTGTAACGGGGGCATAACTCTTTTAAAAAGAAAATATTCACATTATGGCCAAGGTAGTCTATAACATACATCAGTGCATTCTTGTAATCAGAACTGCATTATTTTTATTTAAGGCAGCAAGGATTTTTTGTGCATATAATCTGTATCAGCAAGCTATAAAACATTGTTTTAATCTTTAAACAATTACATAATATATTTCAAGCATTCTTCAAATGTTACACCATTGTAACATTAATTTCATTTGAGAAATTAAAGAATGCATGGACAGAGTAAGAGATCTGTTGAGATTTTTGAGAAGTTATTTTTCCAATATATCGAAAGATTCATTTTAAAAGTGTTAAATCTTCATTACAGTTCCATAGTTGGCCTAAATTAATTAGTACTGTTTATTCTTGATAAAATCTTTGTCGGAGATTCTCCCAAAACAACATTTCATGTTCCTGCTTCTATAAAGGTCTTTCTGTTCCCTCCCTAGTACATGATACATTGTTACTTCATTATTACTGTTGTGCCTTCTACTTATTTAAACAGTTTTAGCAAAATGTAAATAAGTTATCAAGTCCTTTATTTTAAAATCAGTTCATTTGTAATCAGCTATGTTTTCACTTTTTTCAAAGTCTACCCTTCACAAATCTTTTGGTTGTTTAAAACCATAAATATTGAGTTGAAGAGAATAACAACAAAAATCATTTTTGCCAAATAATAATGATGGCAAACTTTATCTTGAAGGACCTATACTATACATGCTCTACTTTGCTGTTTTAAGACTCTTGATATAAACTCTCACATGAATTCCAGATTTTCTGAATTAGATAATTGCAAGTTAAATTAATGTGTTTCAGAACATGACTAATCAGACTGAATGTTTCACCCTCTTGTGTGGTTAAATGGCAGATGTGTGCAGACTGCTTAGCTAGTTATTTACTTATGTAGATAAGAGAAATTTTGGAGGATGAAAATGTCTAGATTGTTTAAATGATGTTTGGAGTTTTATATCGCAGATGTAACCCTAACCCTAACCCAATCTTGATCTGTAGAAATCTGCAGCCACATTGTTTTGAACTTTTGTTTTAGATTGTTGCCAGTAAAGGAGGATTTGAAATGGTCACTAAAGAGAAGAAGTGGTCTAAAGTGGCAAGCCGCTTAGGTTATTTACCAGGAAAAGCAACAGGTTCACTTTTGAAGTCACACTATGAACGGATCTTATATCCTTACGAACTTTTCCAGTCTGGTGTCAGCCTTATGGTGAGAGTATTTTATTTGCAAGAAATCAAATATACACTTCTTTAGTATGTACAGGTAGTCCTTGGCTTACAACAGTTCATTTAGTGACCGTTTGAAGTTACAATGGCACTGAAAAAAGTGACATGTCTGTTTTTCACACTTACAACCATTGTAGCATCCCCATGTTCATGTGATCAAAATCCAGACACTTGGCAACTGACTCATATTTATGACGGTCACAGTGTCCTGGAGTCATAACCTTCTGACAAGCAAATTCCCAGCTGTGGCAAGAAAGGTCGTAAAATGAGGCTAAACTCACTTAACACATGTCTCATTAGCAAGAGAAATTTTGGGCCTCAATTATCATAAGTCGAGGATTACCTGTACTAGGTGGACATGTTGTCTAATGTGCATTTACTTTACTTAAAATATCTTGCTAATGAGAACCATATTATTTGGTTCTTTGGTCTCTTTATTTGTATGTTTTTAGCTAGATAGGATTGGAACACTGTTGAAAGAAAGTCAAACATGAAGGGTTGGGTTTTTTTATTTGGCTAAATAAAAGCATTTGGAAAATCTGTTACGCTTCATGGGTGAATCTGTCCAAATGACATATATAACGTGTCACTATTGGCAGGCCTTTTTCTCTCAGTAACTATGTACGCTTTGAAACCAGAGTGACATCCCATATGTAATCAATCTGTTATTGTTTTGTGTTGTGGTTCTTTAGGGCATCCAAAAGCCAAACTTGGATCTTAAAGAGAAAGTGGAAGTTGAAGAAGTTGCTGTTGATATTCAGTCTCCTCCAAAGCAGGCTGCAAGAATGAATGTTGTGCTGAAAAAAACCAGACGCATCAAGTCCCAGGTACTCAGGCTCTTGGCCACTATAGATAGATTGCTTTTTAGTTTAGTGTAGTGCAGAAGCATTAAAAATGCCGTGGCTTTTATCTGGTCGTAAGATTTATACAATCAGGCCACCCTGAGTCTTTTCAAAGTAAGTATGTTAGATAAAAATGCAGTAATCTAATTAATAGTTCTTAAAAAAAACAACAGATTTTATTTGTGATAGCTGTTGAACTTTGCATGAGCATCATCTGGTATAGCATATGATTCAAACTATAAGCTGTGAAGTTTGTTTTTCTCTAAAATAAACGGTCTTTGAGGCATTGGGCAAGCTAATATCTCAAGCTTAAGTCTAAACATGCTGTCTTATGACAAAGTATGAAATGTTCTATCATACTAATTAAATATGTTTATTGAATGACATCAAAACGTTTAGTACAACATTCACAACTGTTATTTCTAAGTTTGCTATATATGTTAATCTTTGTGTGTGTATAATTTGGGTGTACACAAACTGTGTGCGTATATGCTTATGCTATATCAGCATAAATAAAAGACAAGAAGTTTGGGTTCTACTCAGACTCTATTCAGATTTTTAGTGTGAGAAATAGTAAAACATTTTACAAATACATGGTTGCCAATTAAAGTAGGAAAATGCTGGCAGCAAGGAGTATTTTCTAGACAGTGTCTGGTTCTTCTATATAATTTTCCCTGTCTTTAGTAAAATAATTATTTTCTCCAATGTGAGTTAGGACTTTTCATCAGAATTATGTGCTACCAATAATTATTTAAATTCCATTCTCTTCCTGTTTGACTCAAAGAAGCCCAAGAGAAAAGTTGTGTGTAGCTTTGGCCACAAGTTCCCTTCCCTACAATTCTTAAAACTGATGTACAGCTGAGTTACTCAAACACAACAGTTGTATATGTAGGAATAATAGAAGGATCAGACAAAAAAGGGAATAAAGTTAAGCAAACCACAACTATCGGTTGTGAACTTTATGCTTGTTATTGTCAACATTTCATTCAAATTTCTAAGAAAAAATGATTTTGATGTTTTGTTATTTTTCCCTTGTTTACTTCCTCAGGAAGTTCAAAACTCTTTCATTATAGGTCTGTTTGCTTCCTATCCAATTCTCAGGGTTCATCTTGTTTTTCAGCTGTTTTTGGAATTGGATATTTAAATTAGTTAGACAATTCCCACTGGTATACTTTTGTAGATTAGAGTGGTTTTCTCCAGAGTCTGCTTAAGTTTTCCTTCAGGGTTAAGGCTAAAAATATATTTTTAAAAATCTTTTCAATTCTTTAAATCTGGATTTTATAATGCATTTGTTTTGAGAAATGTCCTTTAAAGTTGTGTGCCTTTTAAAATGTATTAGTTAAGGCTGAAAGAGATCATTTCATTTTAGCATTTGAATGGCCATTTTTCCCAAATTGGGAAAGTGTATGAAATACAAAAATAATTTTAGTTGTATTTATGTAGCTTTAATAGTAAAATGTTGATAGTTTTAAGGGACATATGCACTGTATTTTTACAGGCAATCCAAACAAACAGCCAAAATAAGCATCAGTAACTCCACCCCCTACTGTGAAAATTATAATTAAAATATCAGGATACTTCCCCAGTAATCTTTGTACCACAGTTTCTTAAAACACAGTTGCTGTCACTAATTAGCCTTAATTGGGATTGTTGTAGAACAGAAGTAGTCAGGTTGTGACCTTGCTATCTTCTGTTAAAACTGAGTTGGGTAGATAGAAAACTTGGAGAGGCAGTCCTAGCCGCAACAAAAAATGACCCAGTTACAAGCTCTTTTGTTATATTAGTATGATTTGAATATTCAGAACAAAATTAAACAACTATTTTCAGAAATACTAGCCTTGTGGATAGAATTATAAAATTATTTCAAAATGTTAAGAATCCAGCAAACAATTCTGTATGTTTGACTGAGAATTTCTGTACGTAATATCTGGATGTGAAATTGATCAATTTTTTTTAAAAAATGTAGTTACTAATAGAATTGTGGTTTGAATCAAAACTGGTTTTGAATCTTTTTCTTTTAAGCAGTTATTAGGTTTTAAAATTGAATAAGGTAAAACTAAATCATTTAAATCTGATTTTTCTGAGTCTTGGTTTGTCTTCTGGTATTCCACATCTTTTCACCACCAAGATTTTCAGCATTTTCTTAAGAATATGACATGTTAAACATTTATTTAGAAAATCTGTTTAAAATATTTAATTAGTGCAAAAGAAAGCGGTTATTGGATGTATAAGGAATTGTAGGCTAGAATATCAGATAAACAGCTGATGCTTATTATGGGCTATAAGTAATTGTATTTTTGCTCATGAGATACATAATAGAATATACGTGCTTTCGGATCTAAAGCAAATTAGGATATAAATGACATTAAATGCAATATCAAAAATTTGTATTCTTATTTTTTCAGCACTTTCCCTTTAATAAATAATATCTTTTTTCCTAACTGGTTGGGAAAAGTTATTTTAAAAATGCATAGTAAATGGTGTCTATATATAGAAGTATGCAGTTTAATTATCTTCTATTAGTAGTTTGAATGCTATTCCAAGAAGGATAATTGTTTCATTAGTCTGAAACATGTTGAAGATAGTGTTGGAAATTAAAATAATCTTTATCCTTTGAGGTGTCTTAATAGAATTGTTCTTGAAAAAGATATCTGTGAGAGTTGAATTTGATCCAGCTCATAACATTTAGTCATCCAGCATTGAAAGTAAATACTTTCAGTCTAAATACAAATCATGAGTTTATGTAATCTTGTCTTTAGGCAGAGGCAGGAGAGATGAGTAGAAATACTGAATTGAAGAAACTTCAGATATTTGGAGCAGGACCAAAGATGATGGGATTGGCATTGGGGACAAAGGAAAAGGAAGGTAAGATTGCAATTCAATTAACTGTTGACTTTTTATTATTGGGAATGCAGAATTTTACCACCATTCATATAATTCTTAACAACTGGTGTAATGTTATGAGTGGCTCGTCCCACTCGTGCCGGCAGAGGAAGCATACTGCAGGTCCCATCAGCCCGATTATTCCGGCTGGTGGGATCCAGCAGAAGGGCCTTCTCTGCTGTTGCTCCTGTCCTCTGGAACATCTTGCCCCCCCCCCCCAGTATGAGGTTGGCCCCAACCCTTTTATCCTTTCGTAAAGGCTAAAGATGTGGCTCAAAATGGGGAAACAACACAGTGGAGGTGGTTGATCGAGTAACAACAGATCCCACCTCCCCCAGTCCACCCCACCCTCCCCATATGTCCTTAGATTGTAATGTTTGATTTTAATGTATTTATGTTTTAATGTATATGTATAGACATATTTTAATTACTTAAGCTGCCCAGAGTTACCCTGTGATAAGATGGGCAGCCAATACATTTTATAAATGAAGAAATAAACTGATTAAGATATTTTCAGTCCCGATACTGTAAAATGTTTGTCTCCTTAGCTTCGTCTAGTGTTGTAAATACTGGATATTACACAGTTGTGTAGATGTAATTAGTTGTCATTTCTTGGAGCAAATGCAAAATGAATTATTGTGAGGCTTTTAAGGTATCCAAATAGTGTTGTGGCCTCTTGTAAATTCCATATTCTTGGTTTAAAATAATGGGGCATCTGTTAAAATGGCATTATATAGGCATAAAATTGTGAATGAACTAGTAAAGTAAGGGTTTATTGCAGTTGGAAAAGATACGTTACTGTACATTTTAAGTTAAATTTAATTGGGAAGGATTAGGTAAAAGACATTATNGGTATCCAAATAGTGTTGTGGCCTCTTGTAAATTCCATATTCTTGGTTTAAAATAATGGGGCATCTGTTAAAATGGCATTATATAGGCATAAAATTGTGAATGAACTAGTAAAGTAAGGGTTTATTGCAGTTGGAAAAGATACGTTACTGTACATTTTAAGTTAAATTTAATTGGGAAGGATTAGGTAAAAGACATTATCTTGGTGTAGGGTTGTGGATGCTTAGGATATTCTGTTTGTGAATCTAGCAACTGCTGACTAAAGGGAGCTTCTGCAATTGTATATCTGGATTGGCTTTTCTCAATCCATTCTAAAAACACATTTCTGAGAATAGGATTTGCATGCTTTGGTCTGAAAATCATGATCCCCAGATTTCCCACTTTGCAGTAGACTGGTTTGTACAGTTATTCCCACATTAAATAATATTACGGGAAAAGAAGCTAGAGATCTGTCCTACCCATATTCTTCTGACTTCCATTTTTTAAAAAAACATATGATTTTTTAAAGATGAAAGACATGATTCATTGAGAGCCTGTTTTAGATTCCCTTGGCAAAATGTTTTGTGAACTGCTATGTTGTTGTCCTTGTTGCAGTCATGTGACTAATGAATCATTCTTTTTTTCAGATGATGTTCCTCGGAGACGCAAAGGTACCAGATCTGAGGCTTTTGGTATGCAGATGAGGCAGCGGAAAGGGGCACTATCTGTCAACTTTGTAAGTTTGCTTTACAACATGTCACTCATTGATACCTTGCTTCTTGTCTAGGCCGGGAAGATGTAGGTAAGGGAATAAGAAAATAAAATGCCTTCATTTTATTAAAGTTGTTTGAAAATTAGGGAAATAATATCTATTGCTGTGTTTATGAATAGTTTATTACAGTTTGTAGTTCAGTCTACAGTTTTTGAAGTCCAATTTTTACTCAGACTAAAACTCTAGTTTGTACATTATCTTCCCAAGAAATACTGACAATGTGACAAAATGTTTTATCCTCACCAATAAAGTGTTGGACAGCTGCCAGGTTTTACCTACTAGTCTTAGATTTTATTACCACTAAGCTTATGGCTAGGGAAAATTATTCAATTACTCATTTTCTACATTGTTGTCAAGTAGAATTGGGTGCTGTACTTTATTACTATATGTTACCAATATTTCAAGAGCCTGTGTCAGTGATGGTGAACCTTTTAGAGACCAAGTGCCCCAAAACTGCCCCTGCCCCTGCTCCTGCTCCATCCCCCCCGTCCCACCTGCTCCGCCCCCGCAGGGCCGCCCACCGCCTCCACAGCCCGCCGCAGATCGCCCAGGTGGCCCAGTAGCGCCATGGCAGCCACGCCCTCCGCCCACGCTCCCCAGCATCAACTGCACATGACAGGGCACGAGGGTGGAGTCTTGTCCCCGCTGCCCGGCTGCCATGTCCTTGTCTGCACTGCTCTGAGTGGGCCGCGCTCAGGGGCGTCTCCTCCGGGCTGCTGGTGAGGGAGCTGCAGGGGGAGGCGGGGCTGGGGCGACGGCGTGCATGCCCACAGAGAGGGTTCTGAGTGCCACCTCTGGCACACGTGCCATAGGTTCGCCACCACTGGCCTATGTAAAATGAAATCAAAATATTACCCTTCCAAATTTTGGAGCCCATGAATATAGATCTAATTCAGGTAATCCTCATTTAAGGACAGTAATTGGGACTGACAACTCCATTGCTAAGCAGTACAGTTGTAAAGTCCAATGTCAGGTGACCATGCCAACCTAGGAAAATACTAGCAGTTCCAATTGCTGCTGTTAGGCAAAACTGCAGTCGTTAGGCGCAATATCACACGATTGCCATTTGTGACCTCCTACTAGCTTCCCCAGTGATTTTGCTGGTAAGAAGCGGGCAGTGAAATGGTGATCACAGGACTGCGAGATGCTGCAACCATCATAATTGCAAGGCAACTACCAAGTGCCCAAATCATGATCATGACTACAGGGATGCTGCGATGGCCACAACTACAAGTTTTAAAACTCATTACAATTCAACAGTTGTAAAACTCATTCAACACCATCATAACTTCAAACAACTTTTGAACTAGTAGTTGTTAAATGAGGACTACCTACACTAAGTATGAATTTTTTTTTATCCTAGATAGTTTTTCAGTTTTTGATCCTAACTGAGCGATCTGACCCTAACTGAATATTTCATCTGTTGTAGTTATGAATCACTGGATACTTGTGTTATGAGCCATTTTTAATAATGAATTTTCCCTGTTTGTGACTCTACAGGTTTTTAAATATTGAAATCCAGTATATGCTTTACTTGATTTCTGTAAACTTCTAGATTGAATATTGTTTAAATATAGAAACATAGAAAACTGATAGAAGAAAAAGATCTAGTAGTCCACTGAGTCTGTCATTTGGGTTTTTATTTTATTTTAATTTTAATTTTTTACTTTTTGTCGGATGATGGGCGTGTGTTTATCCCAAGCGTGTTTTAACTCAGTTACTGATGATTGACCCACTGTCAGCCTGAGCTTGACTTTTGGATTGCAAAGATATACTGTGGTTTGTTTAGTTTGGGCCTAATGTGCAGTATAAACTCAGCTGTTGTGCTTTGCAAACTATATATTATTGACTTAGTATGGCCTCTGAACCATGTCTTTGTGGCTTATTTCACAAATCAACAAATTGTTAGAGCAAACAAGAACTATAATGCTCAAGTCTAAACTTAATTTGCTTTCTGAATAAAAAAATAAAATAAATCTAGTCTGAGCTAAGATTTGTTAAAGAGCATGGCCCTGGATTTTAAAAATTGAATTGTAAAGTTCTGACAAGGTTAAATTTCTCACTAAAATGTATAGGTTGCAAAACTAGAAATATTTTTTCATTAAAATGTACTAAAATTCAGAAATGCAACTAACATTGGCAAATTCATACACAAATATTTCATTAATACAAAGATAAGGGAATTAGATTTTTAACTAAAGTATCTCCACAGGGGATGTTTACAAATGTAGAAAACAATTCAACATTGAGATGTTTTTATATATAGTAACCCATTTCAAGTGTCCAAAGCACCATTTCGAGCATCTTGGAAGTGGTTTATAGCAGCAGTCCCCAGCCTTTCTGGCTTGGTCGACTGGGAGGGGGGGAAGAGGGGATGGTTCCATGTGACTGGCAGGCTCATGCAAATGGAGTGCACACGCAACGTTCCCCCCTGCCACTTGCGTGGTAAGGTTCCGGGTGGCAGCCCAGGGCTTGGGGTCCCCTGCTTTATAGCTTGGAAAAGGATATTTTATCCTCAAAATATCTGGAATGCTGAAAGCAACCTATTTTTTCCCTTTGTGGAGGGACATTCTGAACTCCAAAGGGTTCACATATCCCTATTTAAAAATAACTTCCTGGATTAGAGAGCCAGTTTGGTCTAGAGAGCTAGTGGTTAAGGCACTGGGCTAGAAAAGGGAAGACTAGGTTCAAGTCCTGCCTTAGCCGTGAAAGCCAGCTGGGTGAGTTTGGGCCAGTCCTTCTCTCTCAGTCCAACCCACTTCATAGGGTTATTGTTGTGGGGAAAATAGAAGAAGGAAGATGTGTTGTTTCTAAAAATAAAAGTGGGATACAAATAAATAAGTTCAAATTTGTAAGGCAGACATTGCTATTCTTTCTGTCTCTGACCTCAGTAGCAACTCTCCCTTTTACGGCATTTGTTTGCTAGGAAGTAGATTTCTGATTTCTTTAGAATTGGTATGGGAGTTGATGCAGATGTACAACTCCATCCCTCATTACTGTCCACTGCAGAGAACCAGATGTTTCCCATTTTAAGTTTTGGAAATTAACTGTGGCATGAAGGATAGAAATGCAATTTGTGTAATAACGGTCGGATTATATATAATGTCATGAAATTACAAGAAGTTTACTTTTCTCCAGGTTGACTTATACGTCTGCTTGTTTTGTGGTCGGGGAAACAACGAGGATAAATTACTGCTCTGTGATGGGTGTGATGACAGCTACCACACTTTTTGCTTAATACCTCCTTTGCCTGATGTTCCCAAAGGTGACTGGAGATGCCCCAAATGTGTTGCTGAGGTACAGTTTTTCTGACATATACAGCATAGCACAAAATGCTCATATTGCCAGAGAAAAACCTGTGGCTTATTTCATTCGTTCATATGCATGTACACACATACACACAAGGAAATCTCTGTTAATTAGGGCTATCTAGGCTTCTATAGCAAATGTAGTAATATCTGGCATTTGGTGCATTATTTTTATGTTTCTAATAGAAGGGGCTTTCTGTAAAATAATTTTGCAGAATACAAAATAGTAAGTATAAGGCTTAGAGAGCTTGTAACTGAAAAAAACTTGTGAGCTTAGCTTTGTTCAAGATGATGCTAAGGAAGCTGTGGAACATGCTGCTGAATGACTGTGGCAGATATTGGTGTCTCTTCAAAATTCACAAACTGAACTTAAGTTTGTTTCTTAACCTTCTTATTTCTATAATGCACTGCAGTAAGTGCAAACTTTAGATCAGACATGCCAAACACAAGGCCCGGGGGCCGGATGCGGCCCGCAAAGTGGTTTCATGTGGCCCGCAAAGCCATCCTGGAAACAGTGAGGGAACGGCCCCCGCTGCCTTGGCCCTGGCCCAGGCCGGCCGGGAGCCAATGTACAATTTTGTGGTGGCCATCTATGCTGAAATGCATTCAGTCTTAGCTCTACAAGGCCATCTAGAAACAGCGAGGAACCAGCCCCTGCCACGTCGGCCCCGCCCCCTGGGTGCATGCTGGGGAGGTGTCACCCTTTATGAGGAATGAAGAAATGCACCATCGCCTGGAAGTGGCCAGCAAATGGCCCTCGCCTACTTCACATATCCGGCTTGATGGGCTCTGCCCTGGTCCCACCCCTTTCTGCCAGAGACCCTCAGATCTGTCCCACTCCTGCCCAGGCCCCCACAGGCCCCCTTGACACGAATGATGTAGAGATGGCCATGCCTACCCAGTAGGCCACACCACTCCAGCCCCCCCCCCCCGAGGGCAACCGCAATGCTGATGCGGCCCTCAATGAAATTGAGTTTGACACCCCTGCTTTAGATTTTGGAAAACATGCCTATCTCTTAGATAGTCTAGTTGGCCCCTCTTCCTTAAATCCCAGTCTAGAATTGTTTTATCTGTAGAAATTAATTTCAAATTTTATTTTTCTTAAAATTTGGTGAGAAAAAGATAGTCTGACATAATAAATACTACTTTTCTTCTTCTTCTAGGAGTGTAACAAACCACGGGAAGCCTTTGGCTTTGAACAAGCTGTTCGAGAGTACAGCCTCCAAAGCTTTGGTGAGATGGCAGATAACTTCAAGTCGGATTATTTCAATATGCCAGTTCATGTAAGTGGGTCATTGTTAATAACTTCATGACAGCAGGTTATATGTGTTGTCCTTTTGTACTGAGGGATATGGTAAAATTCAGCATGATATGTCCCAACTTGTTTGTAAGTGAGTCCCTCAGATTCTGCAAATTGTAGAAAGTTTTATGAATAATGTATTTGACAGTTGGTATATTTTTACGACTTAAATGCTTTTAGTTTTCTTTTAGAATTATATTAATTTTATAGAAATTAGAAAAGGGAAATTGAGTTTTTCAGGACAGCGTGGATTATTGATTGTTAATGGCCAGGATATCAGAGCTCATTGGTGCGGTCATGTAAAAAAAAAAATTGAGGTACTGTAGTTCTCTCCAAAATGACAGATGTTTATGCAATATGCAGAAAACCTTTTTCTTTAAATTCCAATCAGCGTTACCATAGCTTCGTCAAACTTTGAATGTGACCACTTTAATAAAACTTGCCACAGCAAAGTTCTTCCTAAGTCCTACTTATCTAATCTTATAAACTTTTCATTGGTGTTATCACGAGATTCACATCTCATCTTTATTTTGTTCAAAGACAGCATACATAAAACTCCTTTCTCCTGTTTTTGCCCTAGCAACTGCGACTTTTTGAGGTGGGTTAAGCTGAAAGAAAGTGACTGGCCCAAAGTCAACCAGCCGGCTTTTTTTTACCTAAGGGAGTACTAGAACTCATGGACTCCTAATTTGCAGTCCAGCAATTGTTGCTCCGATAATCTATGAATCTCTTCTTTAAAGTTAAAATAACAGCATAGAATTCAACTTGTATTTTCAGCTGCACTGTGTGAAAAATAGCCCAGGACAAATTACATTAAAATTGCCTAAAGCCCAAAGAAAATGTACTGATGCTTTCTTTACATCTCTTTTTATCAATTATGAATACTGACCCTACAGCAGGGGTCTCCAACCTTGGCAACTTTAAGACTTGTGGACTTCAACTCCCAGAATTCCTCAGCCAGCAAAGCTGGCTGAGGAATTCAGGGAGTTGAAGTCCACAAGTCTTAAAAGTTGCCAAGGTTGGAGATCCCTGCCCTACAGTATGCATGAAAATGCAAACAATTTAAATGTGTGCTAAGAAAATGAACACAAATTAAGTTATAAGTACTTGCAGACATACTATGGCTTGCAGACTTCGAAACCCGAGCTCCTCTTGATGGCTTTTCTCCTGGTCTTTTCAGATGGTTCCTACAGAATTGGTGGAGAAGGAATTTTGGCGACTTGTGAGCAGCATTGAAGAGGACGTAATTGTGGAATATGGAGCTGATATCTCATCCAAAGACTTTGGAAGTGGCTTTCCTGTAAAGGATGGGAGGCACAAGCTAATGCCAGAAGAGGAGGTGTGGCCAGGATATACAACCTTGATGTAGTTTGCATGCTGGAAGGCAATATTTTAACTGGGTTTAGCTTTAATGCATTTAATGATTTTCCAATATTGAGAAGAGATAAAGATGTTTAATGTGCAGTTTAATGTTCTTTCTGTTGTTCTGTTGGCTGTAATCGCATCTGGCATCAGCATGCTGGGGTCCTATGAGGACTGATTGATGTGCCTGATCTGTATTGCATAGTGCTGAGTAGAATAGTCAGCCCATAGATGTGGGTTTGTAGGGATGTGTGAACTGGTAATTTTGCTTTGGATTCCATATTTTGGTCAACTAAAGGAATGTTGGAGTGATAGTGCCAGTGTACGGGGTGGAGAATAGAATTCAGAGGCAAGAGCAGGATATACTGTACTTATATGGCTTATTGAATGCAACTGGTCTAGAGCTGGGCCCTACACCCATAAGACAGAATTTAGAATGAGGCAGTACATTATGGCATAGCCCAGTGGTGGCGAACCTATGGCACGCATGCCAGAGGCGGCACTCAGAGCCTCTCTGTTGGCACGTGCGCCACCGCCGCCAGCAGCAAGTCCATCAGGCCGCCCCCGGAGCAGGAGCTCCACCCAGCACAAAGGAGGCGAAGCAGCCGACTAGCAAGCTTGAGTAGAGGTGGTAGAGCAGAGGTCATCAACCATTGTCGATTGGTGGACTGGAAGAAAAGGGAGGGGGAAGCATTTTACATGCGGGCATGCGCGCACCAGGCCGCGAGCACGCACATCCTGCAAATGGGGCGGGGCTAGTGCCTGCGTGATACTAGCCCTGTCCCATTCTTGCGTGGTGCAGCGCCTTGTATCTTCACCCTGTGGCGCGCCGGCAGCCATTTTTGCACCTTGCAGCACGGTGGCCCATTTTTACACCCCCAGTTTTTGCATGCCAGAGGCGGCACTCAGAGGCACCTCACTGCCCCCCCCCCTCCCGAGGGCACCACAATGCTGATGCGGCCCTGGCACTTTGTGATAAATTAGTGGGTTTTGAGTTGCGGTTTGGACACTCAGTCTCTAAAAGGTTCGCCATCACTGGCAAAGCCACAAAATATAAATGCTAAATATATTTGTGATTTTGAGCAGCACACTGATTTCTTCCTGGTCACTTTTTTTATGGACTTTGTTTTGTTGGCAGGAATATGCTGTTTCTGGTTGGAATCTTAATAACATGCCAGTCCTGGACCAATCCGTCCTTGCACACATCAATGCTGATATTTCTGGCATGAAAGTGCCTTGGCTTTATGTGGGAATGTGCTTTTCTTCTTTCTGTTGGCACATTGAAGATCACTGGAGCTATTCCATCAATTACCTGCATTGGTATGGAGTGTGTTTTATATATATATATATGCTTCTAATGATAACAGAGATAAAGATTGGCATTGTTTCTCCCCCCCCCCCAGCAAAGTGTAAATCGGGTCTTTGCATAGGATTGAAGAATAAGCATTTGCCTCAAGTGTCTGAATATAGTGTGGGAGTAGACATGTGTTCTCACAAACCATATAGCTACATGCTAGTACTGGAACATGTATGTTGTGGAAATATCAGTAAGAAAGAAAATTAGATTAGAAATTAAATTTGATCCACAGTTGGGCTCCCATCTTATAACTGGTTTGCAAATGTTCATGTTTTTAAATATGATTTGTGAAAGTGGCTAGGAATATTAGATAGGTTTTATGTATATTCCTATGTCCCATACATTCCTATATGCCAGGAAAGGGTTTCCTCTGATCTTCCATTTGTAGTTAAATTATGACCTCCAGGATTGTCACAGTTTGCTCATCCCTGGCATTTAGTCCAATCTAACACAAAAGATTATGATCTGATCTGATTATGCTTTATATCAAAGCCATTGATGGTCTATAAAAATAAATAATGAAATATGCTGGAAAATATTTCAAATACATCAGAAAGATAAAGTTTCTTTTCAGCTTTTCAGATGCGCAGAGTAAATACTGCAAATTGAATAATTACTTTTTATCATTTTATATAATTTGGTTGGTTGCAGCTAAATTATGGAAAATTATTGTTTTCTTTCTCAAGTCCATGCAGGAAGCTAATGAGCAAGTTGTCAACTCTTGGCCTGGCTGCAGCACTTTTGGCCAAGCTGCAGCACTTTTTCTGAAATATATTTGCATTTGTTGATTATAATTGGAAGCTTCAATAGAACGTATTTTATACCATATGTTTTCTTTTGGATAATGGACCATAGGGGGGAACCAAAGACGTGGTATGGAGTGCCTTCCCATGCAGCCGAACAACTGGAGGCCGTTATGCGAGAACTAGCTCCTGAGTTGTTTGAGACACAGCCTGATCTTTTGCACCAGTTAGTCACTATCATGAACCCCAATATTCTCATGGAACATGGTGTGCCTGTAAGTAATGCAGATTCTTTCTAAGTTTAACAATTTATGCGCCACAGAATAAGTTAGAAGATAATTGTTAAAACATTTCAGTTCATTTTCATATTCTGTGTGCCAGATAGTGTCTTTGTACATCCACCTATGGATATTCTGTAATTGTTGGTTTTCTGAGCCACTCTGCCTTTCAGTACTGTTATCTGTAGATCCCTTTATGGTCAGAATCCAAATACACTGTTCATTCCTCTTTGAAAAAGCAGTTTTAAATCTGGTGCACCTGTCTTTAGAGAGGATGGACCTGGCCATAATATTAAAGTGAACTCTAAATTTAGTATATTTTTCATGCAACAGACAAAATTGGTTCATACAATGTGCCTAAAATTGCATTTGTCATTCTGCCTAGGTCTAAAATCTATTCTAGATTCTACTTTGGCAGTTACCCATTTCCCCATTAGTATATTGAGGGTTTATTCTGCATGCTTTATTTATATAAAGACTAAATTGGCATGGTACACTTTACTTGGTTCCTAAAACTAGATAAAATTTTGGATCATTTTCTTCAATGAATAAATGAACACGCATGTATTTGATTTATTTGTTTAATTGGTTTCTCTTGTCTAGTTTTAGCACGTGAAAGATTCACAGCTACTGTGAATCTTTTTAGCAGAAATATAGGATATAAATATTTAAAGAAATGCTTGTAGCTGAGGTGTTACCTTTCATTTTCAGTTATGTAAGTGTGACTGTTGTGATCATGTAGTATGCTACATAAAAGTTGCAGTTCAGGTTTGGTAGAAGTTGCAACTTGCACAAATGATGCTGATTCATTTATAAATTGGCTCAGGATCTAGCACTGCATAGTAAATTGCTGTAATTGAAGTTGAACCCTTTAAAAACAATGCATTTAATATTTCAGAAATAAGGTCACATAACATAGATATATGAGCATCCATCTTTTTTTTTTAAACGGGCATATTTTGGAATTAAAAAGTGTTGCCAACTGCTAAATGGTATTCAAATCTATTTTGTATTTTATCAACAGTTTCTCTATTCTTTGTTAAGACAAAATAACATATGCTGCAATCCAAAAGCTTTTAACCTTGAAGTAGGATTTATCTTCCAGGTAGAGGAAAGATTTTTTTTTTTTTTTAGAAATCCATAGCATGGGATTCAAAGCACATGTAAAAATGAAATGGAATCTCTTTTATATTCTGTGCCAGTTGAAGTAGCTGCTTGTTGAATAGACTCTCTGAAGTCCTTGAGGAAGTACAGGAAGAGATTATGTGCATGTGATACAGGAAAAGTTCAAGCACATGTTAGGTTTCCTTGCTGGATCTAGCATCTAGAGAACATCTTACAGTCATTCAGAATAAATGACTGCCACAAAATAAATCTTGCCTGCTAATAGCGTGAGTGCTGCATTAGTTAGTACCACTCCCAAGGCACTGATTTATCAACAGACAAACTGGTGATTTGCTTCTGGTTGCCTGTTGCTACCCAGGATATGCAATTCCCAGCTTATTTTTATCCTCTTTCTGGATAAATGAGTATAATTATAAACAAAGTAGTGGCGTGTAGTCAACTACCATTTCCTTTTTCTAAGAATCAGGGCCTCCCAGAGCATTCTTGGTAATAACATTAATTTGTTAGCAGTTTAGCTGGTTGTTTAATTCTGCTTTGGAAGATTGTTAATTGTGCAATGTTTATATTTTTTTTCTTCAAAATTTTTATTTCTTGTATTTAGGTGTACCGGACCAATCAGTGTGCTGGCGAATTTGTTGTGACTTTCCCCCGTGCCTATCATTCTGGATTTAATCAAGGCTACAATTTTGCTGAAGCTGTGAACTTTTGCACTGCTGACTGGGTCTGTATGTGCCTAGCATAACCTAGATTACTACCAATAATTTTCCTGCGCAATAAAAATTGATGATATTTTAATAAAGGGAAATTAAATAGAGCTCATCTGAAATATACTTTGGCCAAACTTTAAACAACAAACTAGTTTGTAAATGGATTGTGTTGGATAGTATTTTAACTATTTGTTAATTGGTTTGTCAATTAGTTTCCATTTCTTTAGTTTCTTGCTGCTAATGTGGAACTAGGCAGCCAATTATAATTCGACATACAAAATTATGAAAAGTTTTTACAACTTCATGTCTACTCACTTAGCTTCTTTGTATGCCTCACACTCTTCATACTTCCCAGTCATAATATTGTGATAAATATTTACAGATAATGGAATGATCAAAAGCAGTTTTAAAGTAGTATTCTCTTCAGTCCAAAACCTAGGAATTTGAAATCCTGCAACATTTCTAGCAGTTGTGAAATGTAATATTGGGGCTGGTATGTGGAGGTTACACCATCCATTTGAAAGTTAAATCCTATACACTTTGGATAAATAGAGATACGTTCACTAATAATTTATTGGTCCTAAATTGAAGTTGATTAATTTTATTATAGAATATATGAATTGGTTATTCTATCAAATAGTTCTACTTTTGTGCTGCTTGAAGTAAGAAAGATAAATGCATCAAGATAATGTACAGAAGAGGCATCTTATGCACTATATTTTCATTTGACAAGCATACAGAAATAAAATATGAAAATAGACAAATAGCTTGCAGAATGAGTTTATTTCTAGTTATGATGAATGAAGAGAAGTTCTCATTTTATGAAATCATTTTTAAGGTGTAATATTGACTGCCTATTAAGTATTATGCAGGCTATAGTTATCTTATTGAATGAGCAGACTTGTTGTTTGCCCTGCATCTATATTAAACAACACAGTATTACTACGTCACTGATTTAAAAATGAAATCTATTGCTGTAATGGCTGTTTAGATTTTTGTGTAGGGTATTATTATATATACAACAATGTGAAATCACAGCTTCCAGTCTTTAGCTGGTATTGGCCTTTATATGCACAGAACTATTTTATATTTTTTATTTAGACAGCTTCCAGTCTTTAGCTGGTATTGGCCTTTATATGCACAGAACTATTTTATATTTTTTATTTAGTTTATCAGATTTATTTGCCATCCATTTCACGATTCAGGTGACTGAACGGCTTAGATCAAGATAAAACAAATACAGTATTCAGTGATCATAAATATAAAATTGATTAAATCTTAAAAATTAAAATAAGCTTAAAAACAAGGGTTTGGAGGGGAGAGGTAGGGAGCCTTCTCTGTTAGTACACCAACCATCTTTAGGCAGCAGCTTGTCCTTTAGGACCCCATGCCATTTGACATAGCCAGGTTTGAAGTCTTTTCCAGAAGGCTAAAACAGAGGGGGTGGATCTTGCCTCCTGAGCCAAAATGTGGGTAGGAGCCACTTTAAAATAATATCTTATTTTTTTATTTCAATGTTATTACCGGTATTTAATATATTTAAACATTTGAACTATTTAAGTAAATTGTACATGTGCATTTAATTTTGAATTTACTCTGATCCAATAATTTTGGATTAGGTTCCCTAGGCTAATACGAAAAGCTGGGGTCTTCTTGCGTTTATTCATGTTTACTGCACTGTAGCTTTTTTTGGTCAACTGATGGGAAAGAATACAGCTACAGTCCGGAAAGGTTGATTGGAGATTGGCAATTTCAGGCTTGTTAAGATGAAATTACATCTCTTGAAATCCATTTCCTGCACCCAATCGCTCAACCATTTTCCTTGTCATTATTTTTCATTTTCACTGAAGAGTTTTAGTCACTATGGCTTCTAGAAACATTATCCTTGGGTATTGAACTAGCCAGTGCCTGACGTAATTTCCCACGCCTTTAGTTAGTACCATTTTATCTGTTTTTCCGTTTGTCTTTTAATTTCCTGTATGTCAGGCCAGGAGCAAAAAATAGGTCGGCAATCTACTAGAACATTTGTTCTAAATCAAAAGCTGTCTGTGTACCTTGCATTTCTAGCTTCCAATTGGACGGCAGTGTGTGAACCATTATCGACGCCTGAGACGTCATTGTGTGTTCTCTCATGAGGAACTAATCTTCAAGATGGCTGCCGATCCTGAGTGTTTGGATGTTGGGCTGGCTGCCATGGTCTGCAAGGAAATGACTCTCATGACAGAAGAGGAGGCGCGCTTAAGGGAGTGTGTTATACAGATGGTGAGCTTAGGGCAGACATGTCAAACACAAGGCCCGGGGGCCGGATGCGGCCCGCGAAGTAATTTCATGTGGCCCGTGAAGCCATCCTGGAAACAGTGAGGGAACGGCCCCCGCTGCCTTGGCCCTGGCCCAGGCCGGCCGGGAGCCAATGTACAATTTTGTGGTGGCCATCTATGCTGAAACGCATTCAGTCTTAGCTCCACAAGGCCGTCTAGAACAGGGCTTTTCAACCTTTTCACCCATTGTACCACTTTTAGGATATGGCAATATCCGAGTACTTCCAGTCGCCTAGCAAGCTGTCAAAACTTGATGACCCCCCCCAAAAAAGGAAAAAAGTGATAAAGTACAGTAGTCCTCGACTTACAACAGTTTGCTTAGTGACTGTTCGAAGTTACAATGGCACTGAAAAAAGTGCCCCCCAAGCCACAGCCGAGCAAGACGCCTGCCTGCCCACCCGGCGGTGCTCTTCCTCCTGTCCGAGGTTTTCATTGTTGTGAGCATTTCTGTTGAGGATTGGCAGCGGGGGTGGGGTGGGGGGGNGGGGGGGTGTTTGGTTTTTATTCCCCCCGTCTGCTGGGTGGTTGCAGCAGGTTTTGGTCACTTCACATGACCCTGGGACACTGTGACCGTCATAAATATGAATCAGTTGCCAAGCATCTGAATGTAAATCACAAGACCCTGGAGAGGCTGCAACATTCCAGCTGATCGGCACTTCTTCTGGGCTCAGCAGAAGCGCCAGGATCAGTGCCGAGCTCCAGCTGGAGCCTGGCGCTGATCCTGGCGCTTCCACTGAGCCCTGACGGCCCCGAAGAAGCGCCAATCAGCTGGAAAGTGGCACTGATCCTGGCGCTTCCGCTGAGCCCTGACAGCCCTGCAGCTCCAGCCATCTCTCGCTCAGGCTTGTGCGGTGCTGCCATCGGTTCAGCTCATTCCCCTCCCCCACTACCACTTTTCTAGGATGTTCGCGTACCACCTACCAGGTGCCAATGTACCACAGGTGGTACCCGTACCACTGATTGAAAAGCCCTGGTCTAGAAACAGCGAGGAACCAGCTCCTGCCGTGTCAGCCCCGCCCCCTGGGTGCATGCTGAGGAGGTGTCACCCTTTGTGAGGAATGAAGAAATGGACCATGCCTTGGCGCTTGCCCCGGTCCCACCCCCTTCTGTCAGAGACCCTCAGATCTGTCCCACTCCTGCCCAGGTCCCCTTGACGCGAACGATGTAGAGCTGGCCATGCCCACCCAGTAGGCCACACCCACTCCATCCACGCCCACCCAGTAGGCCGCACCCACCCTGGCTACCCCCCCCCCCCGGGCAACGGCAATGCTGATGCGGCCCTCAATGAAATTGAGTTTGACACTCCTGGCTTAGGGGGATTTTGAAGGGGTTGGAGCTGAGCAAAGAAAATGTATGGTCTCCTTTAGGGAAGACTCACAATTCTTGGTTAAGAACGTTATCAGATCTTGCCTATTTTTACTCCAGGGAGTGCTGATGTCAGAGGAGGAGGTGTTTGAGCTGGTTCCAGATGATGAGCGGCAGTGTGCAGCCTGCAGGACCACCTGTTTCTTGTCTGCCCTTACATGTTCCTGTAATCCTGAGCGACTTGTTTGTTTGTGTCATCCAAACGATTTGTGTTCATGCCCTATGCAGAAGAAGTGTCTAAGGTACGATTCCCCCATATTGCTCAGACATCCCCGTCTTTAAAATGGGACAATCTTTTCTATGAAAACAGCAAGGAATCCTTGACTTTGTATATTGTGACCAGCTTCAGAATGGTAACATCTGTCCCACTTCTTCCTTAATGAGCGTGGCAAGATCTTTGAAAGCTCTTGTTTCCTTCCAGATACCGATACCCGCTGGAAGACTTCCCTTCTTTGCTATATGGAGTGAAACTCAGAGCACAATCTTACGATACTTGGGTCAGCAGGGTCACAGATGCGTTGTCTGCCAATCTCAGCCACAAAAAAGGTTAGATGCACTTTTGTTTCTTAGAAAAACTTGTTCAGGGGAAATCCTGGATAGTAAACTAAAATGTTCCAGCTTAACGATATCACATTTCCAAACCGAAATTCGGAAGGTGAAACATGAAAGTTGAATCAATTATTTAAGAAAATTATTTCCACATAGGTTATTATGATATAATATGTAGAATGTTACTTAAGGAGCAGAGGCACTTGTGTTTCAATACCGGTTTAGCCTTCGACGCCCAATCGGTTTGTTCTAACCCAGGCGTAGGCAACCTTGGCTCTTTTATAACTCGTGGACTTCAACTCCCAGAATTCCTGAGCCAGCTCAGTCATAAAAGAGCCAAGGTTGCCTACTTCTGTTCTAACCCAACCGCAAAGAAGTAGGCAGATAAGAATATAAAATCCGGAGGCATGGAAAAAACCCATTCATATAAATGTATCACCATCTGAAATCTACCCAGATTGCAACATACATAATAAAATGCAGATACTCCTTGCTTAACAGTGGTTACTGGGACCAGCAACTCCAAAACTAAGTGATGCAGTTGTGAAGCAAAAAATCATGTGAGCCCACTGACTTACAATAACAGTTGTGGAAATTTAACTTGCTCTCATTAGGTGAATTCTGCATGATCACCGTTTGCAAACTCTTGCCTACTGACTGTTTGTTGGTAGCTGGTAATGAAGCTTGCAGATAGCAATCATATGACCCTGGGACTTCTTCAGAGAAGTTTTGGATTGTAGATGGAAATTTGGAGGGCAAAGAAACATGAAAGTGAACCACGAGTTCACTTTGTAATTCCAAGCTGGTTGCCAAACACCTGAATTATGATCACATGACCATGGGAACACTGCAACAGTTGCAACTACGAGGAATAGTGATAAGTATCCTCGTGCAGTGCTATTACAACTTTAAACAGCCACTAAACAAGTGTTCACTGAATGAGGACTAACTGCTTAACAGTTTTCATGTAATAGATAATATATAATAGCATTCTGTGCCCCTCGGCATATAGTCACGCTGGCCACATGACTACGGAAGTGTCTTCAGATAATGCTGGCTCTTCCGAGTAAGAAATGGAGATGAGCACCTCCTCTGAGTCAGACATGATTGTACAGGGAAAACTTTTATTTTTATCTTTAATATGTAATAAAGCTATAATACATGGTATGTATTTTTATTATACACACACACATATAAGCACACAATGTTTAAGAAAGCTAAATGTAACACTATTAAAATTACATTGATGTATGCCATCCTGAGCTCCTTGGAAGAAGGGAAAGATGAAAAATTAAATAATAAATTTAGCAGGCATACAGTCCTTTTAAGTCTTAAATATTGATGAAATAATAGGTTTATTTCAAACTATAATCATACATGAATTTCAAGAATGTTAGACTAACTGGTATCCAACTGTGTAAGGTAGTTCAAACTTACATTAAGCAAAGTCATATGCACAGGTATTAAAATCTGAAAAAAAGATCTTATTCAGGAAAACCTCTATATGATGCTCTAGAATCAGTAAATGATATACATAGGTCCCCAAAATATTAATCAGGTACTGTGTTTGGTTCTTTGAAAAAGATTAATATAAGTTTTAAAATTTTCTTAGCCGTTTTCTTTAGGGCATTCTGTAAAATCTGTATTAGAGCAAATGACTTAACAGCCAATTTTTTTTGCAGATGTAATTGAGCTGAAAGTAATGCTAGAAGATGCTGAAGACAGGAAATATCCAGAGAACGACCTCTTCCGTAAGCTGAGGGATGCTGTGAAAGAGGCAGAGACTTGTGCTTCAGTAGCCCAGCTGCTTTTGAGCAAAAAACAAAAGCACAGGTATGAGCAGGCATTTAATTTTAAAACCAGCCACTTGAAATGTTCACGGCTCTTTGATAAAATAATAAATTGCCCTTTGCCAAATGGACTCTTTTCAAGTGGAACAAATCAGCTGATATATTGTCAGAAGGACAAAAATAATGGAAGCAATATTTTCAGTTGTCTTGAGTTATGCTCTGAAAAATATATATATAAGAGTGAGGAAATTGGAGAACTTGTGCAATGTTTTAATAAGTGTGCATATTAAAAATGTTTGCAAATTTATTTAATAAACGTATTGCAGTATTGGTATTTGGGAGTTGCAGTATTAATTATTTTTAGCCAGTTTTTAACATGCAACTAAAGAGAGGTGGTCTTCCTACTACTAAATCTGCCCTTTGTCAAGATTATTTATGGAAAGCCAATATCTCACCATCAGAACTTACAAGCCACTTCTACATAGTGCCTTGACTTGAAATATCTTCAGTATGCAGACATGGTGCTGATTTAAGCTTAAACTGATTAATTCTTTCTGAACATTTTTATCTCTTCACTTATATATTTAATGTTATTATTGTGTAATAGAGAATTAATAACAAAACTTAAAGTATTAAACTATAAACATTTGTGTAAGAGTGGAATAACACAGCCTGTTCTTCAAAGGCATTAATCAAAATGACAATTCTGTAACAATTAAGAGGTCTTTTTCTTCATGGCACGTGTCTAACTTCACTGAATGGCCTATCCAGAGAAGAGCTTCTAACAGTAACAGAAATGTCCAATCAAATATACAAGTAGTCCTCAGTTTATGAGAGCAATTTGGAATGGAATTTCCATCACTAGATACATTGTCATATGACCACGTTGCTTACCTGCGTCAATTGCTGACATCCCAGTTACCATTGTTAAGTGAAGATCTCATATGACCTCAACTTCCAACTTCATGCTGGCTTCTCCATTGACCTTGATTGTCGGAAGTCAGCAGAAAATGTTAGAAATCACAATCACATGACTGTGGCTAGCTGTGATGTTATTATCATGAGCTGGCTGGAGATGCTACAATGGCCAGAACTATGAGGACACATTGAAAGTATCCTTTCTTCAATGCTGTCATAACTTTTGAATAGTCAATAAATGAATGGTCATAACCTAAGGACTGCCTCTGTATGGGAAGACACTTTTCTTTAACTATTCCTACCTCTTAAGCCATTCTAGCTTTTAAGACTAACGTCAACTTTGATTAAGCTTGCTTAATTTTGTCTATTAAAAGATTGTTAGTCTTTTCAGCATCAATTTTGATGGATGCTTCTGAAACTAGTAGGTTTATGAATCTTATTTAAGCTTTAAAGTAAAAATCTATATAAAGTTAGTAACAGGAAATATACATGCAATTTACACTATTCTCTTTTCTTTTATATAATAGACTGAATTCAGACAGTGGAAGGACACGGACTAAACTGACTGTAGAAGAACTGAAAGCTTTTGTTCAACAGTTGTTCAGTCTTCCTTGTGTCATCACTCAGGCTCGACAAGTAAAGGTGAGTTTTTGGAGAAGGTTGCATTTGGATAGAGTTAAAAGTTGCTATAGAAATACTTCTTAAAATGAAATTTTATGAAATAATCCATTAGAATCTCTTGACAACATTTTAAGGGGGAAGTTGCAAATATTGTTTCCTGTTCTGTTTCGTGTAGGGATTTTTTTTTTTTGAACTGTCATAAGTTTAATTTTAACCATTTTTGTGCACTTGAAGTGCAATGAAAATAAAAAAAAAAGATTGATATTCAACTGATAGTGGATGTTTCTCGTTTAAAGAAGTGGGCTGAATTAAAAGAAATAGTAATCAATTGACTATTGCAGTATTCCAGGAAGCCCAAATGTGTGCAGGGATGAAAGTATTCATTCCAGTAAATTAATTTCAGCAATTCCATTTTAAGATTTTGACTTGTTTTGAACCAAGGTACTTTGGAGCAAGTGGATATTTTGTTTCTAGGTCCTCTCAAAACCCTCAAAAAGTGATTTCCATTACCGTGAATGGTTGATTTGATATTGTTTGCTGCAAGAATTGTTTTAAGAATACTATTTTTTTTGCCCGCCTCAAACAAACCTAGTTAAAAACATTCAGAGATTCACTTGATGTCTGTTACTGCGCCTATCACTGTGCTGAATGGTCACTTTGCTCTAAACCCTTTTAAAGAACCTGCTGGATGATGTCGAAGAGTTTCATGAGCGTGCCCAAGAGGCTATGATGGATGAGGTCCCAGACTCATCCAAGTTGCAGACGCTGATAGACATGGGCTCTGGACTCTATGTGGAACTTCCAGAATTACCTCGCCTGAAGCAAGAGCTTCAACAGGCACGTTGGCTGGATGAAGTGCGGGTGACTCTTTCAGATCCTCAGAGAGTCACCTTGGATTTGATGAAGAAACTGATAGACTCAGGGGTGGGCCTAGCACCACACCACGCAGTGGAGAAAGCCATGGCTGAATTGCAGGAGGTGCTTACAGTTTCAGAGAGGTGGGAGGAAAAAGCCAAAGTCTGCCTACAAGCAAGGTGAGGGGTGTTTTGTTCATTGTCTTTATGGGTCCGTCAGGAGTTGAGGGTGTTTCAAAGACTATCTACTAAAATATGGTATACAATTTTCTTGGGATAAAATCATAAAGGGAGGGGAGTCTAATGGGTCGAATTTTTTTATTAATGAAATCAGCATGTCTGAAAAGATTACATTGCTAACTAAGCCTTTCTAAAGATAGTGTTAGGAAAGTCTTTTGAAATCATGTTCATATGTTCTAGCTTCAGACTCTGAGTTAGATTGGGTAGACTATTTGCTTGAGGAGTCCTTATCTGTCTTAAACTTATTGATCCAATTGAGCAAATCATTTTCAGCCTTGACGGTGTAGGTCAGGGGTAGGCAACCTTGGCTCTTTTATGACTTCAACTCCCAGAATTCCTGAGCCAGCATGGCTCAGCATGGAAACCTCTCAGCATGGCTGGCTCAGGAATTCTGGGAGTTGAAGCCCACGAGTCATAAAAGAGCCAAGGTTGCCTACCCCTGGTGTAGGTCTTTACCTCTTATCTGGATTAATGCCATGTGCTGTATGTGGAGCTACCTTTCTAGACTACTCAAGATGAAACCAATCCTAAATGCTCTGCCTTCTTTAGTAGGACTAGCTCTTGTCACCAGCATTTGGATTATATTACACCGGTACTCTGGACACAGCCTGATTCCCAAACCTATTTCCAGATTCTGATCTGGAAAGCCCTGTATTGCTTGGTATCTAGATATACGCAGGACCAGTTTTTCCATCTGGAATCAATTTGCCCAACTCTTACATCTTGGGGAAGTCTGTCAATTGTGATAGTGATATTGTTCTATTCCAACTCTCCCTAAAATTAGAAACATCTGCCCTCACTGTTTTGGCCTCCTGGAGCTTTTGAAAACTGAATTATTCCAGAGAATGCATTACGAGTGCTTAGGCACAGTTGAATTATTTATGAAATTGTTAGCTTTAGATGAATTCTTTTTGATTATGTGCCATGAAGCCATTAAATAAAATAATATCTGAGATTAGCATTATACCTGATGGCCGCTGAGGTGTTCAATGCATGGTATAGTCCTGTTTTATAACTGAGATGTATTTTTGATTTGGACCTGGAAATAAGGATGTGTTCCAGATGTTTTTTTTTTTTGTTCTCTACTCTTAGACCTCGACAAAGTATTGCCGCTCTGGAGAATATTGTGAATGAAGCAAAGAATATTCCAGCTTACCTGCCCAACATTCTGGCATTGAGAGAAGCCCTGCAGCGTGCTCGAGATTGGACAGCCAAAGTGGAGGCTATTCAAGTATGTTTAATTCCACAGAGTTCAGCAAGATTTCGGATACTGCCTTTGCCTTTCATTATAAAGAGTCAGATAGTAACATTGTGATACTGTTGATTCTTGCTACAAAAGGTATCTTGTTTCACATAAAATGAGGATCCTGGTTCAAGATACGTTAATTTTAAAATTTAATTATAGGGACTCATACTGAGTTAATTGCTGAGTCTGAATATTTTTAATAAAAAGCCATTTGCTAATTAGGAGAGTAATAATGCGCAACTGCATTCGTCTCATTTAAGATAAGATAAGATAAGATAACCTTTATTGTCATTTTTTTACTGTGGGCACAATGCACACATCAAAAATGAAATTTAGTTGCCCGCTCTCAAGGTGAAACACATACATGACACCGAAACATACTATGAACGACATTTAATTTAATTTAATTTAAAAATGTATTTTGGACGAAACCCCTTGTTAATTTCACCCTTCATTAAATTAGAAAGTTTTATTCTGCAATAATTTTATTATCTTGCATTCATGTTTATTGGATGTTTTATTGTATTAACCCATTTTTATCATCGGCTATCTTGGTAGTAGCTATCTTGGAAGACCAACATGTGGTTTAAAATAATGCAATGATTAAAGTCACGTTTCAAGTTCTGATAGGTTCCTTTTGCTCTATTACGAGAGCGCATAGATGAGAATGGTTTGTTTTTATCCATGCAGAATGGAAGTAATTATGCGTATCTAGAGCAACTTGAGAATCTGTCTGCAAAAGGCCGCCTCATACCTGTCCGTCTTGATGCACTCCCCCAAGTTGACTCACAGGTAGCATCAGCCCGTGCGTGGAGGGAACGCACCGGCCGAACTTTTCTGAAGAAGAATTCAAGCTACACACTTCTACAGGTTAGTTGGGAAAACATGTACTAGGATCCAGAGCAGCAAGTTCTAATTCTCCAATTGTTGATGATGATTTTTTTTCATGCAAGTGATTGGTGTAGCCTTAAAATGTAAGTTAAGAGTTTTAAAAAAATACAGCAGTTTTGCATAGGACTGAGGGGATAAAGGTAGTCCTCATCTTACGACCATTCTTTTAGCAAGCACTCAAAGTTAATAAAGAATAGAAAAAAAAGTGACTTATGATCAATCCTCGCACTTACAACCGTCGCAGCATCCCCACAGTTACATGATCAAAATTCAGGCAAATTGGCAAACTGGCATGTATTTACAACGGTTGCAGCATCCCAGGGTCATGTGATCACCATGTATGGCCTTCCCAGCCAACTTCCCACAAGCAAAGTTAGACTGTGCATTTGTTTTATTCCACATGATTCACTTAGCTGCAGTTATTTGCTTAACAACTGTGGAAAAAAGAGGCTGTAAGATCAGGCGCAACTCACTTAGTTTCCCTGCTTAGCAGTGGACAATTAAGATTGTAAATTGTATAGAATCTTATTGCTGTGTAAGCAGATTGCCTTTTTGAAAACTTAACTGTTTTTATTGAAACTAAAAGCAGTCTCAATTTGATTAACACACTCTGTAAAAAGTCTTTCTAAAACTAGCGTAGCCCAGGTCCCGTTGAAATTGTGGCCAAGTCTGAGCTCTTAACAAAATGTTTTGTAAAAACATTTGTATGTCTGATCTTTTATTGTTTTCGTTATAGGTTCTTAGCCCTCGAACTGACATTGGTGTATATGGAAGCAGTAAGAACAGACGAAAAAGAGTAAAGGAGCTGATAGAGAAGGAGAAGGAAAAAGATCTTGACATGGAATCCTTGAGTGAATTAGAAGATGGAGTAGAAGAATACAGGGATACTGCAGCTGTGGTGAGGGCCCATATTCTTTTAGCCATTCTTTTTTCCCAGTAGGAAGTTCCTGTGTCTTTTATTTTACTGTGAATCTAAAAGCCTGTTACTTTTAGAACAGGCATTAAATCTTGATTTAATGGACCTCTTGGAGGAAAAGCTTTCTATTAAATACAAATATCCATTAAATCAGAATTGTATTAATGTAATTACTTCATTTATGCAATGATATAAGTGATGCTTCTATATATTTTCTGTTAGTTTATATCAAATTGACGCAGATAACATAAAATAACTCTGGACTTAAACAATTAATATAAATTACATCAATTATGTAGAAGGTTCTGAAGCAAGAGAGTTGGTCCATTATTTGGGGGTGAAATCTGAAGTAAAATTTTGTCTGCTCTTTGGAGGTTAAGAGAATCCAGATTTTACAGGACTAGAACTATTAGAATAGTTATTACTTACAACTAATAGCTATTAGAATGCACATATTGTAATAGAAACTCCATTAGATGTTAGAATGATATTTTTTCACTTTGTTGGGAAGATCAAGCCATTGAAAGATATCAGTGGAATTCAATCTGAGTTTTGTATTGCTAATAATTCCATTGGTAAAATGATAGCATTTTCAAGGTTTACAATCTTAAAAGCTCTCATTTTTTAAAAAAAAATTGGAACCATGTGTGCTTATGCTATAATTATTAGCCTTAATTTTTAGAAGTTAATTTTTTTTGAAATTGTATTCTTATTGATAAGAAACTTCTAAGAATTGCATTTTACATATGCAAATCTTTTGAAGTTTGATTTTTGATTATGTGTCATCAGGTTGTTGTCAACTCTTAGACATTACTAACAACACATCTCTGAGGTTTGCAACTATTATTAAAAGTAAGCATCCTGTATTTTATTTAGTTGTCAACATTTTCATACTTTTACACTTTTAAATTGGATATTAGAGATAACACCTGATTCTTAGAGATAACATTTGGAATTGCCCATAGTTATGATTTATAAGTGACTAATAGAGCTTATTGATATTATAATAAAGCATATTTTTGAACCTTAAAACCTATTTTATGCTTTCTTGAGTTTTCAAAATGTCGTACTTTGCTGAACATCCTGCTAAATCTTTACTCTTGAGCACAGAATGAACATTGCAGTTGTGCAGATCATTTTAGCAAACATGAATTCATTTTGTAATAATTACAGAATCTACTGACCACAAATTGATTTTTCTTTGTAGCTCTAAATTTATAGCTCCCATCATTGAGAAATATCTGTCAACTCAACAAAGCCCACCTATAGAACTCGGCAAAAGAGATTAATATGGGGACATTAAGTTTTATAGCCCAGTAATTTAATTACTAGGCAAAACTCAACTGGAGAGATGATAATACTGATGACACTGAGCTCTATATCTTTTTCAATCAATACCAAGAAGGCGGTGGAAATCCTAAATCTGTTTGGACACAGTGTGCAGTTATATATTATTGTGTTAACTGACCTATATAAGTCAGTTAACACAAAGCCTCAGTTGAAGTCTGGGATTTGGAATTATCACATGTTCTTGCTGGAGTACCACTGTGAACAAACGTGTAATCTGCAAGTGCTTTGGGATCTGGCGCTGTGTCAGTAGTTATAACTGCTGCAGAATATCTTAGCCATCTTACATCTTGCAAGGTACATCTTTTATTTAGGGCTAAATTCTGAAAATGGTTTGGAAGAATCTTCTGGAATTGGCAAAGAGCCTAGAAACGTGGGTGGTTGCTTCAAATAGTTAGTGCAGCTTCATTTTTTTTAAGAAATTACTTTGAAAAGGCTCACATGGTTTGAGGGTCAGTCATAGTCTTATGCATTCTAAAACAGCTCATAGGAAGCACGCGCGGCCCTACTTTACAAAAAACTGATACAATAGATGGGTTGAGCCCATAGGCAAAAATGATGGATACCTCTAACATTCTTTCTAAGAAACCCTCTGGATTTTCATAGCCACCTCTCTCTCTATAAATATTGATATCATGTATACCATATCATACCATATGGCATATCATATAGCATATTATTATATAATAATAATGGAACCCTCCTGCTTTGTAACTTATAACTCTTGCTAACTTTAGATGTTAAGATGCAGAGCTTCCCTGTTAAAGAAGATAGAGCTGTCAGTCAGCAGCCAAACAAACATCCAAAGATAAACCAAAATAAAATGGAAAAGATATATTCCAGCCATATCACAAGATGGCAGCAGTCTGCTACAAATGCTAAAAAAATATTTGAAAAAAACTTTAAAAAAAGAGACAGAGATTAGAAAATACCAGATTCTATAGAAATATTCTAGTTATACAAGTAAAACTTCCCCTAATTTATGTGGAAAATAGAATCAGGGGACTTTACCACCGAACAATAATACAAAGATTAAACCTAATGCAACACATCTAGCAGTTTCCCAAAACAGATCTTTCCTTTTTAAAAATTATTTTTGGATTTCCTGGAAATTCCAGCAATTCTGAGGCTCCTGGGGAGCCGAAAAGAACCTCTATTATTTTCTCTTGCTTCTTTCTCCAGTTTCTCCTCTCCATTGATTCTGGGCACTTTTTTTTGTTTGGAAAGAACAATTCAAGCAGTCTTCTCTGAGGGAATTACTGGGTTATCTCTCTGTGTCAATATGACAAGCAGCATCTTTTTCTCCTGAAGGTATTGATTTTAGGCCTGTACCTGTCTGGCAGGTAGATTGGCAGGCTGTGGTTATCAGCTTGAACCTTGTCATTCACATCAACTGGTATGAAACTGCTAGTACTGTGCAGCCATCTTTGAAAGCCCTCTTATGTTTCTTGTCTCGTGATGGATGAAGTTAGGTTGATGGATATTTGGAACAAGATTTTTTTTTCTGCAGCAGAATTCTGTTTATGACCTTTTTCCACATAGAAGCCAGATTAGAGCTTCATAAGTAAGTTTCAGATGGTAATAAAGATGATACAGGTATTCCTCGACTTACGACCGCAATTGAGCCCCAAATTTACGTTGCTAAGTGAGGAATTTGTTAAGTGAGTTTTGCTCCATTTTACGACTTTTCTTGCCACATTTGTTAAGTGAGTCAGTTAGTAACACACTTGTTAAGTGAATCTGGCTTCCCCATTGACTTTGCTTGTTGAGAAGGTCCAAAAAGGTGATCACATGATCCCAACACACTGAACCAATTGTCAAGCATCCAAATGTAAGTCATGTGACCACGGGGATGCTGTAAGTGTGAAAAATGGTCATAAGTCACCTTTTTCAGTTCCGTTGTAACTTTGAACAGTCAGTAAATGAACTCTTGTAAGTCGAGGACTACCTGTATTCTATTGAAAATGTTAATGATTTTAGATTTCCACATATAATTATTTTTCACAAGTCTTTTTTTATTTGATTCAGGTATATTAGATTTTTTAAAATGTTGCAGCTTGGAACAAGTATTCTGTTTGTTCATGGCTGGCTCAGGAATTCTGGCACTTGAAGTCCACAAGTCATAAAAGAGCCAAGGTTGCCTACCCCTGTAGCACAGTGTGTTAAAAAAAAACGTTGGACCAGTCTAGGAATGTGAGTTTTGCCAATGAAATGCATTGAATGGTTCTCTACTATTCTCCCCTTTGAAAAGGTGGCTGTCTTCAAAGACCGGGAGCAGAAAGAGGTTGAAGCCATGCACGCCCTCAGGGAAGCCAACCTGGCCAAGATGACGATGGTGGATCGCATTGAAGAGATCAAGTTCTGCATCTGCCGCAAGACGGCCAGTGGATTCATGCTACAGTGTGAACTCTGCAAAGACTGGTTTCATAGCACTTGCGTGACCCTTCCCAAAACGAGCTCCCAAAAGAAGGGCTCCAGCTGGCCTGCCAAAGAAGTCAAGTTCTTGTGCCCACTTTGCATGCGATCTCGAAGGCCTCGCCTTGAGACAATTTTATCTCTACTAGTGTCCTTGCAAAAACTCCCAGTACGGTTGCCAGAGGGGGAAGCGTTGCAGTGCCTGACAGAGCGAGCTATGAGCTGGCAAGATCGGGCACGGCAAGCCCTGGCCACCGATGAACTATCTTCTGCATTGGCCAAACTTTCTGTGTTGAGCCAGCGTATGGTAGAACAGGCAGCCCGTGAGAAAACGGAGAAGATAATCAGCGCGGAACTCCAGAAGGCAGCTGCCAATCCTGATTTACAGGTATTAGTTTATTTTTGGGGGTGCGTTCTCTCTTCTCTTCCTGTGGATAAAGACCTTATTGCTTGAGCTTTGTCACCTAGTTTGATCTGAATGCTCTCCTTCTGGAACCCAAAAGTTGATGCTTTTGTATAGACTTCTTAAACCAGTCCAAATGATAAAAACACAGTTGTTTTTTAGAACCTAACCGAATACACATTCACTAGCAGGGGCTTTACACTTTACAAAGACTAAGAACAAATAATTATATTCCAATGCAGGAAATTCCAAAATCTTACAAACAGCCCAGCTTTTAAAATTTGAATACAGTAGATTTTTATCCCTCAGGAATTGTACTTCTAATAAAAAGTTAATGTGACATTGTTTTTTTATTGGCTATTCTTTTTTCCTACTATAACTATTATCTCTTTGGGATTTGCATCTCTATACGCTTAATACTGAATTCATTTTTATTCCAGTGATCTGTGACCCTTCAGGTACTGAATGCATTAGCATTCCTAGCATTCTTTGCCATTGATTTCCTTGACTAGAGGTGTTAAGATATGCAGTCCAACAATGTTGCCTATTTATTATGTATGCCTTCCTTTGCTATGTACAGTAGTGGCCAAAATTGTGGAAACCTTTTGGGAAAAGTGTGTTTTTGAGGTTTGATGGCTAATAACACCACTTTTTTGGGGAATAGTACCATCAAATTATATATCAATGGAAAGATAATTTAATCAAGAATATAATGCAACAAAGGTTGTTCAATTATCTGTACTGTATTCTATTAAAAAATATAGCTAAATAACCAGAAAAAGGAAGCACAACTTGCTTAGGTTGATATCAGGTAGTTTTCCTTCATCTGATTGTAGCAAATGAGCATTGAGTGTTTAGAGAGCCAATCAGGTGTCATCTTGTTTTGGCAATGAGCCAATCAGATCACAGTAGGATTCAGTTATTGATTCATGTATTGAAGCTGAGAGAGGACATTTGTCAGTGTGTTATGTGATCTCTATCAAGTTGGTTGGGTTTTTTTCTTTCATTTAGTGAGCTTGTAAAACGTAATAAAATTAAAGTAATGGTGCAAAGAGTTGACTGGTTGCCCAGAAAGCGATGTAAAATAGTATTATTAAGTGAACAAGGCTACAGTTATAAAGAAATTAGAAGAAAAATTGGTGGAAATTTAACCAAAGGTGGCATTTCTATTGTACACTTTTCCCCAAAAGGTTTCCACAATTTTGGCCACTACTGTATTGCAAAGATAGGGGGAATGCCTTTTATTTGGAAATTTCTGCTCACTTCCCATCAAGAATTACATAAAAAGATATTTTTAAAAGGTTTAATTGTTTTTTCTTTGTTTAAGCAATGCAGTTAGCATCTTATAAATATAAATATATCAATCCCAAATGATTATTAGTAATTCTCACTGATAAGTGTTTTCGTTTGATGTCTTCAGTGACTACAAAATTCTAATATTTTCAGATACTGTATCAATTACCAAGTTCCACATATATTTCAGACAATGGTTATAAAAGTGAAGAAGCAATTATGGTGTTCTCAGCATCTGTGAACAAAGGAGAATATTTATAGTTGTGTCTTGGAAGCTTAGAAATGAAATTTCAATTCTTATTGTTAGAAATACAATTTTAAAGCAAATATTAGTTTCCTGTAATCTGATTTGCAACTGCTAATCAACTCAAGTAACTTTTGTTACCTTGTATAAGTTTCACTGGATGCTTTTTTAATTCAGAAAGTGTATTTCTTCACATAGGGTCATTTGACTAGTTTTCAGCAATCTGGGTTTAATCGGGCTACAAGTAGTGTATCTTCATCTCCTCGACAGACTATGGATTATGATGATGAGGAGACAGATTCAGATGAAGACATAAGGGAAGCATATGGCTATGACATAAAGGTTAGTCTTGCAATAACATTTCTGAGTTCACAATTGTGAATAATTGTTTTATTCCTTCAGTGAGACTTCACCAGTAACAAAGTTTGCAACCATAACTGTAAAGTTGTTTGATACAAAGAGATGATCAGAAGCCTCTTGGGAAATTTTTATTTTTTATTTTTTTAAAAAAAGTTAGTGCAGAGTTTACATTTTTAGAAAAGCAAAAAGCATTATCCTCTTTTTCATTCTGCTGTAACTACTGTAGCTAACCATATATTACTGTAGTAACTGAAAGAAAGCCACTGGCTTAACCCATGTTTAATGTAATTCTGTTAACAAACCTGTGGTGGGTTGTCTTAAAATGATTAGATCCCGCTCCGTAATCTCATGTTTCTGCTGTACTTTAGGACAATGCCAGTGTAAAGTCTTCTAGCAGTCTGGAGCCTAACCTCTTCTGTGATGAAGAAATTCCAATCAAATCTGAAGAAGTAGTAACACACATGTGGACGGCTCCCTCTTTCTGTGCTGAACATGCATATTCATCAGCTTCAAAAAGCTGTTCTCAAGGTAATTCTTTTTTTTTCCTACATAGTATTATACGTCCAGTGCCACTTATTTGTTATTGCAATTTATAAGCTCCTCAATTCACCCAAAATTCTCTAAGCAGCTTATAAATTAAATTAATAAATGAAGCGCTCTGGGGCTAAAAATTAGTGGTGAGGCCAAGTTAAAAACTAGATTTGATTAACTTCATTGGCAGGCAGGCAGGCAGGCAGGCAGGCAGACAGGCAGGCAGGCAGACAGACAGACAGACAGACAGGCAGAGAGATAGGATACTCCAGACATACGCTTTGTAGTGTGTTTTGAATGCCATATGAGCACAGTACTTTCTATTATTAAGTACTACAGTCATGTATTTTCCCAGGCTTCTGCATAAACCTGAAAAAAATGTAGCTATCTTAATGAATTAAAATGATTCTTAAAGCAGTGGTAACTTTTTTTTTAAACTCACATAAAAATCTGAAAAACAGTGTGGCTATTAATGAATAATAGACAGGTGATTGCCCAAGCTTCTTCTAAATCATTTTCAAAACATGACCAGAACTAGTGTTTAATCATGTTCTGTTTCTGAAACTATAACTGCAACTTTTGAAGATTTCAGAAATTGTATGTATCTCTGGGGTCTTAGGTTGTGTACTCCAAATAAGTGCTTAGTGGCACCTGGGTAACAACTAGAGATTCTGAGTTCCTTTAGAGTCTTAAACCATCCAAATGATTTCATGTCATTTTGCATGTCTATAATAAATGACAATGAGGCCATCAACTACTAGGAAACTGGGTACTTGAATTTTTAAGAAATCAAAACTTTAGTCCTTGTTACCTTTCATATTATGTTATGTTTTCTGTCCTTTAGCCTTAAACATCATTTTTTTTCCTTTTGTGCTTCTTTTTGAAAGGTTCCAATACCCCAAGAAAGCAACCCCGCAAAAGCCCTTTAGTTCCTCGCAGTTTAGAACCTCCTGTGCTTGAACTGTCTTCTGGAGCCAAATCACAGCTAGAAGATCTAATGATGATAGGAGATCTCTTAGAAGTATCTCTTGATGAAACGCAACACATCTGGCGAATTTTGCAGGCCACCCACCCGCCCTCTGAAGATAGATTTCTTCATATCATGGAGGTAACTATAGGCATTTTCTGTCGTAAAATAGCAAAGTCATATGTAAAATTAACTTTGGCAAAATGGTATTGCAGAGAGCAGGTGATTCCCACTGCTGCTATTTCATCTCTTGATTGGATTGCCTCCTTCTAATTTACTCTTTGGGATTTGCTTCCTTACCAAAGTCTTCCTTGAAGTCCCTATAACAGTAGTGGCGAACCTTTCGCTGGGCACGCATGCCATCGCCCCAGCCCCACCTCCCCCCGCAGCCCCCTCCTCACCAGCAGCCATTCCGGAGGAGAGTCACCCCCGGGTGTGGCCCGCGCGGAGCAGCGCAGCCAAGCACATGGCAGCTGGGCAGGAGATGATGCTGCAGGGCGCAGGCAAAGGGCGTGGCCACCATGGTGCTGCAGGGCCGCCTGGGCGATATGCAGCGGGCCGCAGATGGCCCTGAGGGCAGGCGGAGTGAGGGCGGAGCAGGGCGGGGGCGGGGAGGCAGAGAGTGGGCGGGGCGGGTTTTGGGCACTCGGTCTCTAAAAGGTTCGCCATCACTGCCCTATAAGCTCATTACATTTGTCCTTCCACTCTTATTTACTCCCTTTTCTATTTCTCACTAAATCCATACAGTGGAATATTGTCTATCACATGTTTCTTGTTGAAAAGTCATGAGCATCCTGGCGTGAGCATCTCATAATTGGATGCAAAAATATCCTGTCTCTATTTTAAGTACCAGGAATGTTGGGACACTCCCATTCACATGCAGCAAAATGCTTGTTGATTGCCATTAGCAGAGGGAACCCAGCAATCTAAGGCTCTGTTATTGTAAGGTGTATGCATATGTCCATGTCCATGAACATATATATCCCACCTTTATTATTTTAACAAATAACTCAAGGCTGAAAAAATATCTAAAATATCTTCCTCCTCCTACTTTTCCCACAACAACAATCCTGTGTGGTGGGTTGGGCTGAGAGAGAGTGACTGGCCCAAGTCACTCAGCTGGTTTTCATGGAAAGGGCAAGACTTGAACTTGTGGTCTCCCACTTCTTAGATATTGAAAGTAAAATGGTCATATCCAGCCTCCCGAAAAGAATTCATTTGTTGAGGCTGAGGAAGAAAAAAAGTCTAGAGTCCTTTCCACTCTAATCCTAACGATTGACCTTTCTTAGGAAAGCAGATTACCAGCTCTGGGTATGTGTATATTATCTTACAAATTGTTTAACATCCACTTGGTTCCAAAACAAAGTGTCCCACTTTATGAAGTAAACTGGCATTGTGATTAATATTTACTTTGCCTCTTCTCTCCTGTTAATGAGCTTATTCACTCAGTGAGAGTGCTGTGTGCTTATGCGAAACTAGCTTCTTCATTTTGCTTTTATGACATGCCAGGGAATAATCTGGCAATTACCAACCTCCTCCTTTTGTTTCTTGAAGGATGAGAGCATGGATGAGAAGCCATTAAAAATCCGAGGAAGAGATGCTTCAGAGAGGAAAAGAAAGCGCAAACTAGAGAAAGCAGAGCAGTTCTTTGGTGACCTGAAGCAGAAGTCTAAAGAGCTGAAGAAGTTGGAGAAACCAAAGAAAAAGAAGCTGAAACTGACAATGGACAAGACAAAGGAGCTGAACAAACTGGCCAAAAAGCTGGCTAAAGAAGAAGAACGAAAGAAGAAGCGTGAGAAAGTGGCTGCAACAAAGGTAGAGCTGATGAAAGAGTGCACTGAAAAAAAGAGGGAGAAGAAAGTTTTGGACATCCCCTCCAAGTATGACTGGTCAGGAGCAGAAGAGTCAGATGATGAAAATGCCGTGTGTGCTGCACAAAACTGCCAGAGGCCCTGCAAGGACAAGGTGGGTCACCACGGTTGGTGTTTTGAAAGATCATTGCTAGATCATTGCCTCAGACTCCAGGGCTCTTATCTTTGAAAGTTTTAGCCATACTTTAATTTAAAAAGCAGAAACCATAACATATTTGTTCTTCGATAAGGGATTTTTTTATGATTTATTCATTTATCCATCAAATTTACACGGGCACCCATCTCACCAAAAGTGACTCTGGGCAGCATGCAACAATTAATTAAAATAAAGATATATAGAAACAGTCATTAAAGATTAAATATAAAAATAGTCATTAATTTTTTTAAAAAAACGACCACACTGCCCAGGAGAGAGTGAATGTCAGCTATAGTGATGGAACCATTGTAAGATATGACTGTTCTTCTGGAAACCCCAGGCCTAACTACAAAGCCAGGCCTTGAGGGACTTCTTGAACCTTAACAGGAATGAAGCTAACTTGGTGTTGGGGATGTTCCATATGGTAGTAGCCACAACAGAGAAAGCCTGCCTCCTGGAACCTGCTAAGCATAGGTTTCTACTGGCAGAACCCAAAGTGCACCTTCTCTGCCAGACCTGATGGAAGGGAGTGACAGTCATTCCGATAACCCAGTCCCAAGCCATGAAAGACTTTAAAGATTAAAACCAGCACCTTGAAATTGGGCCCAGAAACAAATTTGGCAACCAGTACAGACTAGAAACACACATAAATATTCACTCTGCTGCATTCTGCACCAGCTGATGCTGGTATATATATTATTTCAGTATGACAGTTTATAGTATTAAAAATTCGACTCTTGGGAATATTCATAATTAAAAAAGGTCGAACACCAAGAGTAAAAAGTACAAGAGTATTAAAATTTATTGGGCCAAGCTTTCGCCGGAAACGTCCGGCATCATCAGGGCCATGATACAGCAATATGGGAGGAGTCTTATATAGCATTGGAGTCTGCAGTCTGCATCCNGGGCAAAACATCTAGCCTCGTGTGCAATACTCCTCTGGAGTGTCTGCCCAAGTTGTTGCAGGATCCAGTCCTTTCTGACCCAGAGGAAAGGGTGCTCCCACAGTTCTCGTCCATTTGGTCACTGAATCCACCTTTGTTTGTCCGTGAGCCGTGAGCCATGTTGGCTTGTAGGTAGGTTCCTGGTGAGTTGTTGCAGAATGTATATTTCAGTATGTATATTTGATGAGACTTTGCTAAAAAGCAGGTTCAGTCATGTCCACTGGATTTTACTCATCAGCAGACTTATTAGTAAAGAAATTGTGAATTTGCACATTGTTCTTCCATTTATAAGTTTTTCCCATTGCCTCATCTGCTTCCCTGTAGAAATTGTAGAAACCTGCTGATATCCAGAATTCTGTATTACAATACTGTTCCTTCGTGCTAAAGTCCCTAGAATGGCTATCTTTATGAAAGAAAATTAATCTTCCAGAGGTTCTTGCACAAAAACTTTAAGTCATGTGTTTGCAGGTTGAAGGAAGCCACATGCCCTGTTCTGTTCTTCCTGGTAGTAAACCTGCATAGGTTTTTTTTGAAATGATCAGATTCAATTATAGCAAATTTCATTATTTTCCCCTTTGGAGACATTTTGCAGGTCTGCTTGCGATGGCTATGGATTCTAGTCAGAAACAGTCTGCTTGGAGCAGTATTCTCAGGAGTTTTGTGATTTTGTTTAGGGAACTTCCCACAAATCAATTTTAGGTTTGTGTGTGTGTGTGTGTGTGTGTGTGTGTGTGTGTGTGTGTATGCTGCCAGGATTTATTTCTATTTCAGCAATGCCTTAAAAGATCAGCTAATGCATATGTGCAATAGTGTGGGAAATGTAAATCCTGCATAAGGACTGAAGCTGCTGCAAAAATTTCCATATGCTGCAAAAGACAGAACTTTGCTGCAGGGCTTAACTGCAGAAAAGTAACAAGCACTTTCTGAAGAAACTAAATCATTTTGTTGTATGAACTAATCACATGCACAGTAGATTAATATATACAACGCACTGGTTATTTCATTTTGTATAAACTTTGTAAATACTTGTAGAAATTAATTTAAAATATACTACTAATTAATGCATTTTTATTAAATGCTCGTCCAATTCAAAACTGCCAAATGCCAAGAGACTGGTAGATTTTTACAAATCACAGGAAAACCATTTCATGGCAGAAGACAGTTAGGTATACTTGTGTCCTAACTATATTATTATTATTATACTTGAGGTATCATATTGGTTAATTTGTTTAGATCTCATGCCTTTAATAGTAGCCCTAAGGAAGCATAATAACCCATTACAATGACTCATAATAATAATAACTTATTATAATGACTCATTTCAGGAAATGACCTGTAATGATAAATTTAAAACAATCATTGGAGTTACTGCTTTAGTACTCCAGCTTCAAGGTTTAATTTAATGTAATGTATTAAATTTGTAAGAACATCCAATTCAAAATGACTCTGGGCAGTGTACAATACTAAATGCAGATATGATTAGCTATGCAGAAAGTTTAGCATATCCTGGCAACCAGGGTAGCCAAGAAGCAGATGTGTTACACGGGCATCGAGAAGCATCTGGGCTGCCACATTCTGGACTATCTGTAGCTTCCAAGTGGTCTTAAAGGGTGACTTCATATGCAATGTGTTATGGTAATCCACACACAAAGTGACCAGAGCATGAGTAACTGTCCCGAGGCTCTTCTGATTCAGAAATTAGTGTACCTGCCCCACGAGATAGATCTGCATAAAGCAGGAAATGGGGTCCAGGAAGACTTCTAAATTGCATGCCAGTTTTGAGTGAGCTAAACGCTCATTGATTAAGACTAAAGATGTGGAATCCTTGGATCCAGGAGGGGATACATACCCCATAGCCTTGCCAGGGTTGAGTCTGAATCTGTTGCTCTCGCCCAGATTATGAAGATATAAATAACTCCCTAATTTTGAATGAGAAGGAAAAGCTATAGGTGCTTTAAGAAGTAAGCTGTTTAACAATATCTCTTGATAGCTGCAACAAGCAATGCCCCAAATTTAAGCTGAAATGAGCCCAAGAAGTTGCCCACTCTAAAGTTCTTTATTGAAGGAGTTGTTTTAACTGACTTGGTAGTCATCAAAGGACTGTTAATCATGACCACCTTGGCCGTACTTGACTTTTAGTTGCATTTTCCCCTTCATATCTTGTCTCTAAACATAACTCTACATCATATGTATTGAATAAAAAGCACAGCTGTCTCATCTGCACATGTATATAATATCAAGTACCAATTTGTATGCATATCAGTGATATTTAGTGATATATTTCGCTCTAATTTCTTTTAGTAGCAAGAGTGCAATCTGCCCTGTAAAGTTTTGTCTAATGGAAAGGCACAACTGACCTAATTTGCAAGCCTTTTGAGCTTTCACCTGTCATAATGAACAAAATATCTAAAGTAATTTTATGAATGCTAACTCTGCAGTTATCTTATAAAGCTTGTGTGTATGTATGCACACACACACACACACACACACACACACACACACATCTACCCATCCATCAAATTTGTAAGATTATAAAACACCATAGCAACTCTGGGTGGTGTACAATATTACAAATGAGTTAAAAAGAAGTATTATCTTGATAACATTTAAAGGTGCAGAGAAAGACAAGAGAGAAATTAATGGAGAAGACTATAGATAATAATTATGACGACTGTTTTCTCTAGTATTAGAAGGAAAGTGAGCAAGAAAACATTCACATTATAGCTGAAATCTGTAATCTTGTGGGCCAAAGTAGGAGCAGGATGCTAGGTTACATTCACCTTTGAGATGATCCAGAAGAGATGTCACAGGTAATCCTCAATTTATGACCTCAGTTGGAACCAGAATTTCCATTGGCAAGCAAGGTAGTGGTTAAGTGAATTTTGTCCAATTTTATGACCCCCCCTTTTTTTGGCCACACTTGTAAGCAACTCACTGCAGTGAAGTGAATCATACCCACATAAGCGAATCTGATTTCCCCTATTGATTCTGCTTGTCAGAAGCCAGGTAGGAAGATTGCAAATGGTGATCACATGATCTCTGGATGCTGCAATGGTCATAAGTGTGCAGAACTGGTCATAAATCAAAAAATGCCATTGCAACTTTGAACAGTTGCTAAATGAATGGTTGTAAGTCGAGGACTTTCTGTTTACTTCCTGGCTAATTGTTCCAATCTGCAGAATAAGCTTATAGACATATGTATGCAATACAAAGACATCACGCAAAAGAGTCACAATCTTGGTCTTTATTATGTTAGTTACAAACAAGTTAATAGAAAAGATACTGTAGCTTCCAGTGTGTTTCTTGAAAATACACTCACTGGATTATGTTTTTCAGATAACAGTGACAGCAGATAGAAATACAGATAAAATAGTATCTATTAATTAGTTTTGAAAACACTTGTCTCTTTACTCTTACTCCTGTGGTATTCACAAACCAGAATGTGTGCCAATATTTAAGATAAAATAGTTAATTGGGTACAACTGCCTGAAGGCAGCCTATTGTTTTTCACACTAATCAGGCCATTGACAAGTAAAAATTAGTATATTCCAAGAGATGTAAAATCTTTTATGACAGATCTGTAACAGCTCATTAACCCAGTTAAGTAAATATAGAGATGGTTCTCTTTTCAAGATATCTGCCCACAATAAATGTATTTGTAATAGGTTATCTTGATTTCAGATTTGGACAAAATGATGATATATAATGATGATGATTTTATCCATTCAGTTGTGTCCAACTCTTGGCAATTCTACAAGCCACGTCTCTCCATGTCTTCCGATCTTGCACTACCTTTTTGAGTTGTTCTATGCTCTGGCTGGTGTCGGCTTCGATGGTGTTCAGTCACTATGTTCTTTGGCCTGGTTTCCTTTTACTGCTAACTCTTCCAAGCATAATTGCTTTTTCCAGTGAATTCCCCTGAATGACATGGCCAAAATAAGTGGGACACAGTTTTGTGATTTTGCCTTCCAGTGACATGTCTGGTGTGATGCACTCCAGTACTTGCTTGTTAGTCACCTTTGCTGCCCAACGGATATGCAGGAGCCTTCTCCAGCACCACAGCTCAAATGAGTTTGGACAAAATACGATATTAAAAGCTTCTCTCCCCCTTCCATCGCCCTTTCTAGTCAGTCTTGAGGAACTATATGGACGAACACATTAATGGAGTTAATTATTGGGACAGACCTAGGATTATCATGGAGACGCAGAAGTTGATCACCCTGAAAGTCTTGCCTTGATGTAGATGTTGGGACCACCCATTTGGGGGGGGGTGTGTGGAGGGTACCCATTACCAGGGAAATGTATTCACTGGGTGAACCTAGCATCAGATTATTTACTGTAGAGATGTAGTGCTGTAAAAATAACTGCCACTTTTCTCTCTCACTGCAGTTTGAATCGCTGAACAAAATTAAAGCTTTTCCTAGCCAAGTCATAAAATGTAAGCAAGACTGCTGTGTTAACCAGAATGAAATACAGATTTAAATTCCTGTCCCTCAGAATGCTCTGCATTGGCAGGATGTGAATACAGGATAGCATCTTTTTTTTTTTAAAGCTGCTACTGCAAGTGAACTACTTAGAGACAAGATAAAGTAAAGAAAATGGGATTGGATGTCAGTGTTGGACTATTTCCCTCACTGCTACCATTTTAACACTTCCACCTACTTGAATTTCCTTCTTTGTCCCAGTTCTGCCAGCGTATAGTGCCCATTAATCTTCTACTATCTTTTTGCAAATAAAAACTAAAACAAAAACAAACCAGGAATCCCTTGAGTACTGACTTATAAGTACTTCTGAAAATCAAAAACTGAGATTAAAGCAGCAAAAGGAAAAAAAGACTGTTTTCAGCATGGATGAGAATTTTACAGTTAGGCCTACAACCACTGTGGGTTAATGATGAAGCTTCTTGGATGGGAAGTAAAACATCTTCAGAGAAAAACAAGGAAATCCAGTTGCCTCTTTTTCCCAAAGCACCTTTGGGACAACCATGACCTGGATGACTGAGAATCTCTGTAGACAGTTATCTAATACTTTTTTTTGTTACATGCTCATTCTTGGATACGATCCACTCAACCTCTAACCGTGGTGTTTGCTAAATGATGAACCATGCAGTTTAACTAACATGCCTATATTGTGTCTTACAGGTAGACTGGGTGCAGTGCGATGGTGGCTGCGATGAATGGTTTCACCAAGTTTGTGTTGGTGTGTCACCAGAAATGGCAGAAAGTGAAGATTATATCTGTATTAACTGTGCAAAAAAACAGAAGCAAGGAGTAGGTAGTCCAACACCACCTCATTTCCTGCTGACCTACAAGCTACCCATGGAAGACCTCAAGAAGACAAGTTAGCAGCTACTCGGTCTTGATGGGACTTGAGGGAAATGGAACACTGAGAAGGTGTGAAGCTCATACGGCCGCTTGGAAAGCTGCACTTCTGGCAGACCTACAGCCCTATAGCGGAGCTGGCCATACGTAGCTGGCTTCCATTACATGAAGCGGATGTCACGGGCCATGGGGTACTGGCCCAGCTATGCAGATGTCATCTTGTTCGAAGGCCCAGTCAGTATTTTTACTCCCATGTTTCCTGCAGAAGGCTGAGTGTAGCTGCTGCCTTCAGACTAAGCAGATGTGAGGGCCATGGATTTTTTTTATTTTGCCTCAACAGTTTAAATTGAGAGCACTCTGGAGAATCAATGAGCCCTCTGAGTTGCCCCATAATGGCATGTTGGTTGAGAGGAGATGGTTTTCCTTCAGCCCGTTCAGGTCACTGAGGCAATGTTGCTGAACCTGCTTTAAACACCACACCAGGAGGATAGGAAACTCCTTTCTCTTCTGTTCCTTGAAGCAGAAGAACTGTGGCTCTCAAAAACATTTGGCTTTGTATTTACCCCAAAGAAATTAGGATGACAGTCCTTCTTGGGGGAAAGCTCACATATAAATGAATTCAGAGCTAAGGCATGTTACCTTGGCAAAGCACTCCTTCCTGCTTTGGTAGCTATTTTTCTCTGTCTTAAGCTTTACCAACACCCTGTCACTAAATTGTTTAAAGCAAGGTGCAGCTGGTTATGGGTATCATGAGTGCATGAGTTTTTCTAACGGGTTGCAAGCAGCCCCGCTTTTTCTTGATTCTGCACTGATATGTCTTCTGTGAAAATCTAAGTCACAGTATCCTCAGCATCGTCAAGTTAGTCTTGCAGTCCATAAGATGCGGTTTGCTTCCTCGCCTTTAGTTGTTGATGAATTTAAAGGCCTTCACTTGGCCACAGATCCACTTTAACTTCCCTGCCCCTCTGTTTTCTGGAAGATAGGTGGCTGAGGAAGGGAGGGGGAGTATACCCAAATAACAATTGTTTTAGTAAACCCATTTTTTTAAGGACTGGTTTTTACTTTTTTCTATGTCTTGGACTACTGACTTGTTCTACAAAATAAATAGATTATTTTTCTTTGTTTTTATACTTACCACGGTTACCAGCAGCACAGAAAGAAAGAAAGAGGCTCACTAAACAAAAAACCTGCCTGCAGGCTTGGGTTTTTTTACTTCATTCCTTCCTTGTAGTACAAGGAACTTAGCAGTTACTCCCCACATCCTTGTTCCCCCTGCTACCTGTGTTTTAAATAGGTAAAAAAAAAAAAGAAAAGAAAATCATGTGCTACTTTCCTATTGGGGTATGTTTGGTTAGCAAGGCATCTTCGTCCTTGCTGTGTTCCAGTTTATGCTGGGTTTTCTGTAAGTAAATGGCTGAAAAAAGCCATAGTGGTGTCTCCCCCCACCCCCATTTATCTATTGTGTTTCCATTCTTCTACAGCTCTAGATGTGTTGTAACTATAGCGTCCAGTCTTCTTAGCTGCAAGGGTTGGGATTTTCTAAAACATAAAAACTGTAGTGTTCTGCCTTGCCTGTTTTTGTGTCCCTTCTGTTATATCTGGAATTTACAGAGTTCACTGGTAAACATCACTGTCACGAGGCACCGCATAGACTTCAGCATCTGTATGATTCAGATAATATAATCAAAATGCGGTATCAGAGAAGGATTTTCAAGCTGGGAGTTGCACTTACGGCCTATAGTTGCAAGGCTCATGGTTTTTCCTGGGTGCCTTCATTTGATCTTGAGACTGCTGTAAAAAGGAAAATTGCTGACACATGTCTTATATATTTTGATCACATGCTAAAGGGGCAAGTTACTTGTGCTTCTGTTTTAAAATTAAATTGAAAAATAGCTCACCTGTTCAGCAGCTCAGTGGTTATAGCTGACATTTTGAGAAAAGATAGGGGATTTTCAAGGTTCCTTGTTCTTCTGCATTAATGCTGGTAGTCTTTTTTTTAATGCAAATTGAGCTTCAATTCACATGTTCCTGGCAGTGGCTGTAAGGTAAGAAAACACAATGGTTTACAAGGAACAAAGAAAAAGAATACCAATTTTCAGTACCACAACACCCTTTAACAACACGGTCAAAAGTACCAAGTTATAATTGGGATCTCCAGCTAACATATTTTGACCTGATGCCGGTATATTCCAAATAGGTGGTTTTATGTTTAAAAAAAGCATTCAGAAGATTTGAGTGAAGCAGGTTGGAGTGTTTACTTATCCAATCTTTGCTAAGTGGTCTTCATTTGCCAGTAGCAATTAAGATGAGTCAAAATTTTATTATCTTTTTCTCTTACCAAAAAAAAAAAAATTACGAATAGAGATTTACATTCTTCCTTTAGTTTTCCTTACTTTTTATGTCTAACAGCCTTTTGACATTGAAAATCCTTTTCAGTCTGTTTCAGAGCTGGATTCTTCTCATTTTTATGTTGTTTGATTCATCCAAACCATCCTCATCTTCATGATTTGTTTTTTAAAGTTTCTGTTAAAAATAGGACTTTTACTGCCTCAATGACCGAGGTAGGGCAAGAAAGCAGTAACTGGCACAGTTCTTCAACGATGCTTAATGACGGTCATCTGTTGGGTTTCTTATTAGCTAATTTGCTCAGCCTGAATATAAGATCTCATTTGATTTGTCAAGTCTAATGTACATAATCCCTAAGAAGAGTACTAACGTATCCGTGTCAGAAGCACCAAAGTACTTCCATGGTGAAACGATTTATCAGTGGCATCATCACAGTTGCCCAGGGGACATCCAGTTGGGGGCTCTTTTTGTGTCCCTGTGAAGTTGCGCACCAAAGTGGTACCAATTACTCTACTGGTTGCCGGCTTCCGAACTGCTGGGTTTGCAGGAGCTGGAGCATGTGATGGGGGGGCTCATCCCACCCCCACCCCACCAGCAATGGGTCCTGAATGCAGACTGCCGATTTTCAGCCCAGCGTTCTAATCTCATGAGCCACCTGGCTCCTACCTAAGAACAGAAGTGTCTTGCTGAATTGAGTGGAGGGTTTTCTGTTCACAAGGTTCTGTAGCACGCAGTGGCCATTCGGATGCCCCAGGAAGCTCATGAATGGGACTCGTGAGGATGTTCCTTTTCCGCTATTGGCCCCAGCAATCATTGAGGACTTTCATCCACCAAAGAAGTCCTGTCTTTTATCAGTCTTGAGGTTCGCCCCATTTAAATTAATACGTACTGCTTCTACTACTGTGAGAACTGCAGAAATGTACTGTATTCACATTTTGCAGACCGCTTATGGTGTCTATGAGTCAGAAAGGAAAACAGTTCTGCAGAATGTGAATACAGAATCTTTCTCAAGTTCTCATCTATCTGCTAATCTCTCCCCCCCCAACCACCAATTATCCTTTCTGCACTAGCCTGCCTGTCCCTTTTCTCCTCTTCTGAAATCAGCACAAGGGAATTGCTCTCCAGCCGTGTGATTCCCATGGACCATGGATTTACTGGCTTGGCCTTTAGGTGGTCAGTTGTGTTGCATGCATGTACTCCTTTCTCTATAGCAGCCTGCTTTCTAGAATTGGTATAAAGCTGTACAAGAAACTCTTGGAATGTATATCACACATGAATATTTTTAGGATTGTTGCATAATCCATATGTCCCGTTAAAATTGATTCTGGGGTGAGAGATACACATTTTTTTTCTATGGCTACATCAAAAGGGGGGTAAATGCCACCATTTGGAAGAGATTCAAGAAAGCAATGAACATAATGAATTGAATCCTCCAAAGAGAGATGGTATAAACTTGGTATATTAGTCTTGATAAAAGGATACAATGTTACTATTAAACTTTGTGCATTGTTATGGGGGGGGGAAATACCTTGCTATCTTATTTGTTCTCATTCCAAAATGCAGGACATGAAACCTAATGACAAAAAGGCAGTTTCTGTTTCAATATTGGAAAATGCTTTCCAACAGAAGAGATCACCCATGAAACCAGACCCTGAGGCCTCCCTTTGAATGGATATATACAAGAAAGTTGCTTTTAAAAGGATTTGTAAACAGTAACTTAGCTAATCTAGATCAGGGGTGTCAAACTGCCAGCCCGGCGGGCCGAACACATCACAAGGAAACCGAGCCCACCCCATTGCTGGCAATGAGGAAAAAGGTCCAATACGTCGCGCGACATCGTGACGTTGTGAGTTTGACATGTCTGATCTACAATGGATGTATAGATTGGCAGGAGCAGTGGAGTTAACTGCTGCCTTCTTGCTCCGAGACATTGTGGAGCTTCCTGGTTGCTGTTGAATAAGGAACGCCATAAAATACAGCTTAAATTGTGATTACAAAACTTATTCATTTTATATGGTAAAGTGACAGATGGATCCAGGAAGGTAAGGGGGGGGAGTGGTTTGTTACATGATATTCTATAATGATCAAGCATACATTGATAGTCACTTCACAGAGTTTACATTTTAAAATAGTAAACAATAGAATGGGAGAGTTTGCATCTGTCATTTTTGGTCCTAGTGCTCAGGTGTTGAAGACGAAGCAATGGTTGTGCAACTTAAAGGGCTGGTGGAGTAAAGAAATGGCAAGTTGTGCAAAACACACTATATCCCAAGGTGTCTACAGGAGCATTATAGTGACTAAGGAATAGGTGGAAGACGATGGAGGAGAAAGGCAAGGCAACAAATTCCAATTCTGTTGCTTACTAGGCTTTAGTGTGCCAAAAGTGTTATGGTTAGTCTCTACCCAGGTCAGTAGAAATGGATGTAAGAATCTGTTACTATCTTGTTCTCTCTCACTGACAGACTAACCTATGCAGGAAGGAGTTCAATCTTTTGTAACTATTGGTTTCCTATATTTTTATATTTGATTTTTGTATTGCTATCTATGATAGACATTGGATGAGATTGCCAAAAATTTAAAATGCAACTAATTTGCATATTTTGCACATATCTTTTAATTAAAATAATGCATCTTATTTTGTTCTTATTAACCAGCACATACCAAACCTCTATATCACATAAACAACACTTATTTTTTCTTTTTACATATGTTCACTGTGAAAAGGTACAAATTTCTAGTTTTATCAACAACCAAGAGATTGTCCCCATTGCAGGTTTTACTTCCATAATTACACCTATGCACAAAAAATTCTTATAATTTTTACAATACTAAGGCAATGAATTCTCTATAACCAGGAAAAAAAGTTGCAGAAATAGAATTTGGAAAATAGAGAAATTCAAATATTTCAGTCTTGTAGAGTTAGAAGGTGGAGACAATAGGTATATTAGCTGGTTGTGCTAGGAGCTAATTAGGTTCAACATGCAGGCAGAATAAAGGTCCACAATAAAAATCTGAAAACAGAAATATTAGTCCCCCTGCTTTGGGCAAAGCATGCTATGATTTTTGTAAGATGTACAGATTTCTGTATTGTCAGAAAGAAAATAATTCATGTTTTTCAAATATGAGAGCCAGCTTAGTTTATAATGGTTAAGGCAGGGGTGTCAAACTGCTGGCCCGCGGGCCGGTTTCATCATACCGAAGCCGCCACCCCATTGCCGGTAATACAAAAAGAGTCGCGATATGTCGCGACACGTCACGTGACGTGGCGGGTTTGACACCCGTGGGTTAAGGCATCAGGCTAGAAACTGGGAGACAGTGAGGTCTCTCAGGCACTAAGCCAGTTGGGTAACCTTGGGCCAGTCAACTTCTGTCAGCCCTAAGAAGGAGGAAATGGCAAACCACTTCTGAAAAACTTTGCCAAGAAAACTGCAGGACTTGTTTAGGCAGACTCTAAGAATTGAACATTATTGAACAGAAGGGGGAAAAAATTAAAATATTTAGCAGCATCTTGGCAATGTTAATACTTGGACATAGCATTCTAAGGCATGGGTGTCAAACTCGCCGCATCACGTGATGTGTTGCGACGTATCGCAACTTTTTGCATTGATGGAATTGGGGTGGGCGCAGCCTCAGTATGATGCAACCGGCCTGTGGGCTGGCAGTTTGACACCCCTGTAATCTAAGGCATCATTGCCTACTGAAATCAGTTGAATTTAGGGAGTGAAATTACTGTAAGCTTATGGTTTATGGTGCACTACCTGACATCCACCCAGGTGAAACAACATTTATTCAACTTTTTATTAATTAGTTCAGAATGGAATCTCTTTGAGATGTAAAAGATAAACAGTACAGACCATAGATTATTGTATTGGGGCTAACAGAATAATTGCTTGACTGTCTTAAGCATAAGATACATCTAGAAGAGCATAACAATATAAGGTAGACTTGTTATCTAGCAGGTTCCTGACGTCCCCATAACAGCAATTCAGCATGCAATGTTTTCATGCAGCTCAGGAATTTTAGTTCTTGATCTTTTAATTCTGGTGGGTTAGTTGGCAATAACATGTCTTCATTTTGCAAACTTAGAAGGGCTAATTTAATACCTTATTGTTCAACAGACTATAGTTTCTTGTAGAATCTCATTGATGAAATGTGCTGAACATCGGCTTGGCTGGCTTTTTTTTTTCTTTTTTAAAAGTTGGACCAATTCATGGAAATCATGGAGATTAAGGGCTATTAGGTTTGATGGCAGTGTGGCTGAAGACCATGAAGAGAAACCAGTGGGTTTCCTTGTGCAGTTGGTTAATCACTGAAAACAGACCCTCTACTTGATTCTACCAGGGGTTCAAACTAGTGGGCACTGCTTATATTCTTATACTTAACATTCTCATTCAGTTTCACATCTCACTTTCTGACAGGTGCAATTTTTCAACTGCTCCAATCCACCTGTAACCAGAGGGCAGTGTTAGATGAAACAATTTACAAACAGCTTCTAAAAATGTTTTCTTAGCACTTTCTGAATTCCATCCAACTTTCATTTATTTCATTTATACAACTTTTAACACGCTTTCTATTGTTAAAATGGTTTTCCTCTAGCTTTTCTTGTTAAGGTTAATATTATTTCAAGAAAGTGAAATAAGTTAAAAACAAAGAACGTGTAAGTCCTCCACTTACAGCCATTGGCTAAGTGAGCGTTCAATAATAGTTCTGTAACATTTGATATAGCTGACAAAGACTAAAATAGATTTTCTGAAGGTTCTAAAATAATAAAGTTGGAAGGGACCTTGGAGGTCATTTAGTCCAACCCTCTGCTCAGGCAGGAAACCCTACACCATTTCAGACAAATGGCTGTCCTGTCCCTTCTTAAAAACGTCCAGTGTTGGAGCATTCACCACTTCTGGAGGCAGGTTGTTCCACTGGTTAATTGTTCTAACTGTCAGGAAATTTCTCCTTAGCTCTAGGTTGCTTCTCTCCTTTATTAGTTTCCATCTGGTGCTTCTTGTCCTGCCTTCAGGCGCTTTGGAGAATAGCTTGACTCCCTCTTCTTTGTGGCAACCCCTGAGATATTGGAACACTGCTATCATGTCCCCCCTCGTCCTTCTCTTCATTAAACTAGACATACCCAATTCCAACAATCGTTCCTTATATGTTTTATCCTCCAGTCCTCTAATCATCTTTGTTGCTCTTCTCTGTACTCTTTCTAGAGTCTCAACATCTTTTTTACATTGTGGTGACCTGGATACCACTAGGTATTTTTTTAAAGAGATGAAAATATATATAACCAATTCTTAGCTATTTAGATTTATCATTTAGAAAACCAACTAAAACCAACTAATTCTATAAAGATACAAGTTTACTGAAAATCTTCAGCCACATAGTCTATTTCCAATTATTTGCATCTTACATTCATTTCTCAAACAGTAGGGATACTGGAAAGTTATGGTTAAGGTCTGAATATGTGAAGCCATTTTAATTTGTGATGAAAGAAGATCTAACATAAAATATGATTGTGAAATTCTAAGGGCCTAATCCTTATGCCTGACAGCTTTGATTGAAAACAAAACACCCATGTAATTTTGGAAACTTTTGGTTTATTTTAAGACGACCATCATGTGGCTCAATATTCCAAAGGATAGTCATAAATACATAAAAAGAAAGATATACATACATACAAATATTTGTCAATTTATACTCCATTCTCCTGTATGTAAATACTATATATGGCTTAAAGACTGAGCTACATGTAGTCCTCAACTTACAACAGTTAATTTAGTGACTGTTCAAAATTTCAATGATACTGAAAAAAGTGACTTATCACATTTTCATACTTGTAGTATCCCCGTGGTCACGTGATCAAAATACAGACTCTTGGCAACAAACTCATATTTACGACAGTTACAGGATTCCAGGGACATGAGATCACCTTTTGCGACCTTCTGACAAGCAAAGTCAATGGGGAAGCCAGATTCACTTAACAACCATGTTACCAACTTAACAATTGCAGTGATTCACTTAACAACAGTGGCAAGAAAGGTCATAAACAGAGACAAAACACACTTCAATGTTTCACTTAGTAACAGAAATTTTGGACTTAATTGTGGTCGTAAGTCGAGGACTACCTGTACATGCCAACTTTGAGAATAAAGACTAAACTATTATAGGCTTTCTTAGAATACCAGTAACAAATGGCTTTTCTCCTCTTGAGTCTCTGCCGCTACGTGGACATCCTTTGATTTCTTAGATGGCCCTGAGCTTTCTGTATTGGCTTTCTCAATATGATTCCCCATTAAATATGTTAATGATCAATACATAATACATAATTGGGTGATTAGAAATCAGGGTGCCAGGACAAAAGAACATTACTGCCAGGACTGAAGAAGAACAAAGAAATTAGGCTGGACATTTCTGCATTCCTGCATAGGTTTGTTTTTTTTTAAGTTACAGCCATAAGATGAGAGTAACTCTTCTAGTAAGGAGCATCCAAAGTCCTATGTAGTTTAGTGAGCAGCCCTTTTGGGGGGGGGGGGGATTGGAGGAAGGAATGTGGGTTGGGCAGAGTCTAGAATTACACCATTGCAGAATTGGTCCCCCCCTTCAATGCTTTAAATAGCCAGCACCTTTTTTTAAATGATTGCTTTCACATTTCCCCAGTCAGCCAGATCCCTGACCGCTCATTTTTAAGGTAACAAAAGAATTCCATACTTTTTTCCCTTTTGTGACCTATATGTATGTAGTCATGAAGTGACAGGTGTGTTTGTGTGTGTTGCTGAACTATTTTTACTTGGTAACAGTGTATTTCTATATGCTTCCTTTGGCTAAGTATTTCTCAACTTTTGCAGCTGTTTGAACTATAGTATTTGTTTAAGGGCACAGGAATCTTGATTTTCTTCACAAAGGAGATTGTTGGTCTGGCAGAACAAATTAATTTAAAGCATTTTGGTCCTGATGGAGAGGGACCTCAACCAATGGCATGCTGTTTAATTTATTTTTTTAGATTGACATCTTTACTCTTAACCAGATTTCCAGATTCATGGATCTCCTTACCCATGATTTATTGCTTGACATCTGATGGATCTGTCATGTCATGGATGCAAACCAGACTTTGATGTACTTCTAAAGATACCTGGATAGAAAGACAGACAGACAATATGATGTGGGGAAAAATTAAGATTTGAGGAGTACTTAATTAACATTTTGAAAATATTTATACTTAAACCTTGGAATATGTTTCCAGAGTAGAGATCATTCTCTAAGAATTTCTGAAGCGATTACATGTAATGTTTAAATGATGTTCCCCAATCTAATATAACCTCCAAGCTGTACTGGGCTAAAACAAGCAGGTGGTGGGAGCTCCAGATGTTGCTGAAATATAATTTCCAATACCCTCATGAAGCCTTATAAATCAACACTGGTCGGATGGGAAGAAGGTCACCAAGTTGGGAGCATTGTAGAATGGATTCCAGTCACTTCTACCTTCCTCTCTTGGCGAGTTTATAAGATGCTGTTTTTCATAAAAGATCAAAGCATCTATCAGCGGAAAGAAAACTGCTTCCGAGAATGTCAGAACTAATATTTTTTGGTAAAAAGGGAAATTTCTGAGAAAATTCCAAAAGAGATAAAAAAATTAAGTATTAATTAAGTGTTAAATTACATTTCAGAAATAGCAGTCTGAATGGAACCAAGTTTCTAGTGAACTTTCAGTAGCTGGGTCGATGCATCATGTTGCATCAAAATCAAGAAATCGCATTGTCTTAGTGAAAAAGGCAATATTTGCTGTTAAGAAAAAGTAATATTTACTATTACCCACTTCCTTTAAAATTGGCACATGACCATCTTGGAAGCTACTACTTAGCCTTGTAAACTGCCAGTGAACCACATAACATCTTCTGAAGACACTATTGGAAAGACAGCAAATAGACATATATATTTTGCTCAATTTTGGCATGGAAAAAGTATGTACATGCAGCTCAATCCTATTTCAGACTATGTATCCAATCCTATCCCTTCTGGGTCTTCAGCCTTTGACAGCACAAGAATATCAAACAAAATGAATATAATCTGGTATTTGCGTACATCAGTCTGAGTAGCTTTTTCTGTAATGGAATTCTGCCTGATTTGTATAGTTTATAAAACCAGGTACACAGTTCCAGTACTTTAGACTAATCTGCACTTATTAGTTCCCATCATTTATTAGTTATACAGCTTAAAATCAAACAGTCTGAAACCCCCAGATCTTATTAGGTACTTGGTGGTTTTCATTGGGCTCTCCGGACCTATAACATTCACACATCACTGCCTTTCTGGCTTCTACAAAAATACAAAATTAATTGTGTTCTTTCTCTCATTGTCTGCAAGAGGAGACAATATCAGCCAATCAATATATAAAACAAGCATATTCACTAGAATTTACCATATAGATGCTGAGTTCGCATATTGAAGCAACATGATTTCAAAACCCTTTGAGGGTTTTGAACAATCCCACGTCTTTCTCCATTGGGCTGTAAAACAAACATAAACACCCTCCCCCCCAACACAAACCTCTAGCGAAGATTTCTAGAAAACTAACTCTTTGATGCCATGCAGTTGTTTGGTGCCATCTGGAGTTTTGCAACTAACATATGATAGCTTTAATATATGTGCCAGTTGAATATTCACCCAGAAATAATAGTACCGTGAATTATAACTAAAAATTATTGACCATGGTTTAGGGCTATTATAAATGGCCTTTTTTAAATAAGGTGATGATGCAAAATACTATGTAAACAATGGGCTGTCACCAAAATCTTTTTGATAAACTGATTCCAATCAAGCTATCCCTAATTTCTACTGTTTAAAAATATATATATTAAAAGTGCAATTGGACCATGCAGCATTCTGGTCATAAAATCCATATGCTGAATATGCATATCTGAGTCAAACTTCATGCATTGAAGATCGTGTCTTTATTGGTTTGGGGCCATAAATAAAATGAAATGAAAATGATGCAGTCTTTTGTAAGCAGGGATTCAGCTTTCCAGGAAAATTAGGTAAATATATTTGTCCTTCTCAGATATCTATACTCAGAGCAAACCTGGCGTGTGTCCCATTTTAATTGGATGGAGGATTGGGACGATACATTGTCTATAGATGGAGCTATTTTAATTTAAAAATAAAACATCTTAAATAAAATAAAAATGGAGTCTGCTTTGTGAATGAACACATAAGAACTCCTACCTAGGTAGTTCCTGTAATGGTCAGTTCATTTCATAGGCTCATACATGTTGAAAAAGTAATGTTAACTTTCATTCATTTTAAGAATGAATGTTGGCAAGTATCCTTTTGCCCAGGATACTTGCCAACATATTGAAACAAAAAATAATAATGGTATACAGAAAGCAAAAATATCAAAAAATACTATTAAAATATCATTGAAAAGTGTCTATGGAGATTCTCAATCATCCAGGTCATGATTGTCCCAAAGGTGCTTTTTCAGGAGGCAACTGGACTTTCTTGTTTTTCTTTGAAGACGTTTCACTTCTCATCCAAGACGCTTCTTCAGCTCTGACTAGATGGTGGGGAATAGAAGGATTTATATTCCTTGCAGACATTGAAAAGCATTTGAAAACCAAAACTGGAAGGGTTTCCCACTAAGACCAGGAAATATAGGAACTGCCTAGTGTTGAAAAAACAAAAACGAGTGCACAGAAAACATTGAAGAAGACATTTGACTCTTGACTAGGGTGCCACCACTAAAAAGACCTTTCCTTATTTACCTCCTTTTAGAGAAGCTGCGCTTCCAGAGAAGTCTTTAATATAAACAAAGACTAATATGTATAATCTGGCTAAGAGATTTAACCTTGAGTAATATTATAACAAACATTAGGATAACCACAGGTTAGGGCATTTGATGACTACAAAATGGATCTGAGAAAGTAAGGATGGACCAACACTAGTGACACATTATGGTCCAAAAATGCATTTGAACTTATCAATTTTGGGATGACTATACTAAAGTAAACAGAGTTTGCAGTGTTTTCACTGGACTGTTGATTCAAGTGAAATAAATTAAGAGAGTAAATAAAATACCAGTGGTGTACAAAATATCAGGACACGTTGGCTGAAAAGATGCGCTGTGAGGAACCAGAACATTTTGAAAGAAGTCTCTTAAAAATTAAGCTGTCAGTGTTCTTTGAATCCAAAGTAAATACCTCCTACCTCGGTGAAGTCTGTGGGTACATGTTGTGCACAAGGAACATCAACATTTCCAGCTGTTGTTAGCAAGTCAACTGGGCTGTGAACTCTTGAGCAAATCCCTGAGTTTGTTTCTCACTTTTCTTCCAGCTTGAATTTGATTGTTGTAAGCATAACAGCGGGGGAGCAAAAAATAGCACTGGGCTTTTGAAGGTGGAATGGATTACAGCGTCCCTGGGGCAGTGATCAATGGAGAAATACATGCACAACTCACTGGAGAAACAAAGAAAAAAGAAGCAGGGAATCAGACACTAGACCGGGATCACTGGAACAACAAGCTGGAATATGTGCTGTCTGTGGCAGGAGAAATCATTGGTTTGGGGAATGTTTGGCGGTTCCCTTATCTCTGTTACAAAAATGGTGGTGGTAAGTTCAACTTTTGTTCCATTTACATTGGTGTATGATAAATTTCTTGACTACATGCCTCTTAGCGATCCAAAGGCAGAAGCCAAACTTTTATTAGGCCCAATCAAAATGAAAGATTTTGAACACTTGAACACTTCACTGAGCACATACTTACAAAAAACAGGGTATGGGTGAGAAGGAAGCAAATTCCAATATTAGGTAAGACATTATAGCAATGATATCTGCTTGAAACTGAAGTCTTCAGCTCTTACATTCTGATTTATACTTTGCAGTCTCATCTTAAATGCAAAGAAATGATAAATGCTAGCAACATCAGACATGCCAACAATTTTGTAATGTTAAAACCATTCCTGCTCACCAGGTAAATTGGGATGAAAAAGAGGAAATTACATAAGCCTACTCATAGTTACCTATCCAAATCCAGTGCCCTATTTATTATTCATTTTTCTGTTGCACATAAGATTTTATTCTTTAATTCCTGGAACAACAACTGAAGTACGCTGTAACTAGTTAAAATTTACCCTGGGAGCTTCCGTGGAATAAAAACCTGATCTCTGGTACCACTTAGTGTCTTAACCAATACAATCTACCTCTCTTTTCCAAATCTAGGACCTCTCTATCTGTGCAGACTTATGGCAATGCTTGCTGAAAATTTTGGGAATTAAAATCTACGTGTTTGGAGATACCAAAGTTGGGAAAGGCTCTCTGTCACTTCAAGGTTGTCTGTTATATTACTAAATATACTTTGCCTTTTTTATGGATCAATTACAATTCTATTGAGAACCACAAAACAATCAGCAGTTTACAGTAACAAAAGGCATAGGAAAATACAACATCCACAGTAAACAATAATATAAAGACCAATTATATAATCATAAAGCTATAATTACAATCATCCCATCTAAGCATCATCCATTAGCATAAGTAAAACACACCATCTTTCCTTTTAGAGAACATCTGGCATCTCCTGTCATTTATCCTCACAACATAATCCCTATAAAGGTAGGTTGGATTAAGCAACAGTAACTGAGACAAGTTCATCCATGTTGACCGGTGAGTTGAATCAGGATTTTCCCACTGACAACACCTACACCACAGGGGCTTTATCTAAGAATTGATTCACACATAATTTGGGAAGTCTTTCCACTTCGTATACATAAACAAAAAACCTTAACACAACTATCCAAAAGGTGTTTTTCCAAAAGGCAACTGGACTTATTTGTTTCTTTTTTTTAAAAACGTTTCATTTCTTATTCAAGAAACCTCTTTTTTACTTTTTAATAATTTTATTAATTTTTTGTTGTTGTTAATTGCGAAGGCGTGTCCGACCCATCGCGACCCCATGGACAACGTTCCTCCAGGCCTTGCTGTCCTCTACCATCTTCTGGAGTCCATTTAAGCTCACGCCTACTGCTTCAGTGACTCCATCCAGCCACCTCATTCTCTGTCGTCCCATTCTTCTATTGCCCTCGATCTTTCCCAGCATTAGGCCCTTCTCCAGTGAGTCCTTCCTTCTCATTAGGTGGTCAAAGTACTTGAGTTTCAACTTCAGGATCTGGCCTTCTAAAGAGCAGTCGGGGTTGATCTCTTCTAGGACTGACTGGTTTATTAATTTATAACATAAAATATGAAAATACAAAAGCAAATAGTAGGGGATGACAATAGGAAAAGGGAAAATGAAAAAGTGTGGAGAAGGGGAGGGAAAGAAACAAAAGGCATTGACTGTCGACTCCCTCTGTTGCAGTAAAATGAGACATTAAGAGAAGCAAAACCTTTTCAAAGAAAAAAAAAAGACAAGAAAATCCAGTTGCCTTTTAGAAAAACACCTTTGGGACAGCCATGACCTGGGTGACTGAGAATCTCCATAGACACTTAACACAACTATACGTAAAGATTTCTGCTTCAATCCCAAATCACCAGAGCATGGGGAAAAAAAGCTTTATTAGTTATCAGCTGGCAAAGTTCCAACAATGCCCAATGGCACTGAGGCCCATCTCTGAACAGACGGTGGACAGCACTAAGGCACCATTTAAATCTCCCATAATGCCCACGGAGATGTTGTGCTGGGCATTGCAGGAAAACTAACTAATAAAAGAGAACATTTGTAGCTCAGGGTTGTACTGGAGGGTGGGTCCTTGGTGCTCTCTGAGCGTGGTGGTTTTCTGTTTTGTAAGGCCTGCCAGGTAAACCCCAACCAGGAGCTCTTCAATTTAAGAAGGCATCTCCCACGCTTGGAGCCTGTCTAAATTAGTCTGGTGTTTCTGCACATATCTTGTTCTTGGTTTTCCTCCAACTCCCCTTCTGAATACAAGGCATATGTTTTATACCTGTTCTTAAAACTGCCTGCAGCCATTCTATCCAATCTCACGTAAACAACCTGGAAATGTTTCACAGGAGGGCTAACACTCAATGCTATTTTTTTCTGCTGGGAATTCATGCCTGCTGACCTTCCCCTCCCCCCACTTTTTAAGTATTAGCAGCTTTGGAACAAAACACAGATTTGGAGGGGGTTTTCAATGAGAAAGGAATAAGAGCCCCTCCCTTCCTATCATAGTTGATGCAGATTAGGCTGGCTGCCATTTTGTTTCCAAGGGATAGTTTCTTAATTAGGATCAAAGGATAGTGTTCATTTGTTTTAAAGTTAATAAAGAATGTGGTTGTTCTTTTGGCATATACTGTACAGTATGTACGGCAAATACAAAAAAACTTGCATTTGAGCTTTTAGAATTGTTGGAGAATTTATCGCTATCCAGCTTTACTGTTTTATTTTAATCAGGGGTATATATTTTAATTTATTTTATTGGGGGGGGAGTCAGCAGAGTGTGATCAAAATAGGAGCTTCAACAGTGTGATTGAAGCTTGCCACAATATACATAAAAACCAGTGGACCTTTGATTGTTCGATTGTGACCATCATCTAGATCAGAGCTCCCCAATCTTTCCAACTTGGCTGCCTGGAAGGAAAGGGAGGAGTAGGGAAATGTGCACGCATGCACAAACGGACCACTAGCGTGACGCTGGGGGGGGTGTTAGCACTCCCCACGCATGTGCAAATGAGGCTGCTAGTACCCATCTAGATCAGGGGTCTCCAACCTATGGGCCACCAGGCTGTTGGAATGGCTGTGCGCACCCCCCCACTCGTGCTAGCACTGCTGCGTGGGCACTAGCAGCCTCATTTGCGCATGCGTGGGGGATGCTAACACTCCTGATCTAGATGTTTCGACCACATTTGTAGACATCCCTGATTTTATTGCTGCATTTTAGCATTATTATGTGATAGAAACATTCAAGTTAAGTGACTCATAAGCAGTAGAATTAGAATCAGTGGTGGCTAACTTACAACCTATTAAATTTAATGGCATTAATTACGAATGCTATCCATTAATTCTAGAAATCTGACAGTAGTCAATTAACATAGTATACTAGATATATTTTTTTTGGCAATAGCAATAGCACTTAGATTTATATACCACTTCATAGTGTTTTACAGCACTCTTTAAGCTGGTGTTTCTCAACCTTGACAATTTTAAGGCATGTGGACTTCAACTCCCAGAATTCCACAGCCAGCATTGCTGGCTGTGGAATTCTGGGAGTTGAAATCCACATGCCTTAAAATTATCAAGGTTGAGAAACACTGCTCTAAGCAGTTTACAGAGTCAGCATATTGCCCCCAACAATCTGGGTTGTCATTTTACTGACCTCAGAAGGATGGAAGGCTGAGTCAACTTTGAGTCAGTCAGGATCAAACTCCTTGACGTGAGCAGACAGAGTCAGCCTGCAATACTGCATTCTAACCACTGGGCCACCATGGCTCATTTTAAAAAATGATAGTGTATTTCAGTAAAGTATTGACACAAATAATACATTATATAACTTGCCTTGTTTTGAAGTTCCTTTAGTTTGCAAAATTAATCCAGATCAGCTTCCTACCCCCTTATTTATGCTGTCAATAGTGCTTGTAAGCATATTTTCTTACAAAGGGATTTGACTTGGGCCGCCTTATCTACATTACATATAGCTTCCTTTCCTATTTCTAAGGATGAACTTGTTTTAGACATTTTAAATATTTCATTATCCACTGTCTGTCTTTTAAATTCTGGACACTAAGCAGGTGTCTTCAATGTATGATTATGGGGAACTAGCAGGGGATGGAAAAAGTGATTGCATATGGGAAAATTTGGCCAATGGACAGCCTTAACAATCAAATAAATCAAGTCATAGAAAAATATTTCTTCCTTCTTGTATAAATAACATGCTTTTATAGATTATTTATATCTAACATCCAAGATCACGTGAAGTGTTAATACCACTTTACAATGACTTGGTAAAGCCACACTTGGAATACTGCATCCAGTTTTGGTCACCGCAATGTAAAAAAGATGTTGAGACTCTAGAAAGAGTACAGAGAAGAGCAACAAAGATGATTAGGGGACTGGAGGCTAAAGCATATAAGGAACGGCTGCTGGAATTTGGTATGTCTAGTTTAATGAAGAGAAGGATGAGGGGGAACATGATAGCAGCGTTCCAATATCTCACGGGCTGCCACAAAGAAGAGGGAGTCAAGCTATTTTCCAAAGCGCCTGAAGGCAGGACAAGAAGCAACGGGTGGAAACTAATCAAAGAGAGAAGTAACCTAGAACTAAGGAGAAACTTCCTGACAGTGAGAACAATTAACCAGTGGAACAACCTGCCTCCAGAANCCAACACTGGAAGTTTTTAAGAAGAGACTGGACAGCCATTTGTCCGAAATGGTATAGGGTTTCCTGCCTGAGCAGGGGGTTGGACTAGATGACCTCCAAGGTCCCTTCCAACTTTATTATTATTATTATTATTATTATTATTATTATTATTATTATTATTATTATTATTATTATTATTATTATTATTATTATTATTAATGTTGAAGAAGTCAAAAAAGAAGTTGTCAAAAAGGGGCATAATGTCCCCAGAGCTAAGTTTATTGTATTTATTTACAAGATCAAATCATAAGCTTAAAAATAAAGTACTTATTATTTATTTAATCTTAACAACCAAATTAAATATTGTGCAACGTTGGAAAATGCTAGAATACATAACATTGAGTTGAATTAATAAGGCCTGTTCAATTGCTGCTTTAGAAAAGAAATACAAATGAATGAAAAATCAAAAACAGGCACCACAGTTTTATCAAGTTTGGATGAAAGTTATGCTTTAGCTCAATAGCAATAGGTTATAACAGAGCAGGGGTCTTCAAACTTGGCCCTTTTATGACTTGTGGACTTCAATTCCCAGAATTCCTCAGCCAGGCACGCTGGCTGAGGAATTCTGGGAGCTGAAGTCCACAAGTCATAAAAGGGCCAAGTTTGAAGACCCCTGTAATAAAGCCAGTTGGGTCTAGTGGTTAAGGCACCAGGCTAGAAACTGGGAGACTGTGATTTCTAGTTGTGTCTTTGCCATGAAAGCCAGCTGGGACACCTTGAGCCAGTGATTCTCTCTCAGCCAAATCCACTTCATAGGGTTGTTGTTGTGGGGAAAAATAGGAGGAGGAAGGTATGGACATCTGCCTTCGCTGCCTTGAGTTACTTGTAAAAATAGTAAAGGCATGATACAAATAAATAAAATGTAAAAAATAAATAATGGGAAGGAACACCTGTCGATTGGCTGCATTCACACATACTTCAGCCTGCCTACTATTTGAATGGAATGAGGCCTACAACAAATTGCAATTGTTGAAATATAGCCCAACATTGCTTATCCAACCCAAACATTATTTCTTATCTGCTGACTTCTAGATGTGTTGGGACTTCTAGATGTGTCAGCTCTCACAATCAACACACCTAAAAGGTACCAGATTTGGAAGAGAGACTTCTGATGGTGTCCATTGGCAACAAAAGGACAACACCGATCCCAGCTAACCGGTGCAGACAGGTAGTTAATCCACCTGTCTAGCAAAAGATGCTGGAAGAATAGTATTAATGTTTGAGCAGCTATTTATCTGGGGAGTTTCCAACTTGGGAAACTGTCCTAATAAGTGCTCCTTCTGGGGAAATCCGACATGAACGTGACTTCTTTCCCCTAACACCTGGGACTAAAAATCAACACTTTTTAGAGAAAGGGCCTGTCTGTGGTTCTAATCTAAAAGAATGAAGCCAAGGAAATGTTTTCAGTCCTGAAAGGTGAAATTATTTGCAGCTGAGAGGCAGAGATGTTCATCTCTACCAGCTCTATTGATGTAACAATTGCAGCAACTGTTTTGAGTGGGGTTTTCAACCAGAAGAATAATGAACCATTTTCTTTTCTGCTGCTAAGAAACCTGGTACGCTTTTGAAACAAACGCATGTTTAAACCCCTTCTCGGATGGATACGTATGTAATGTTAAAAAGCAAGGGTAGCAATCTGCTGCAGTACAGGGATCATTCCCCTGTATGACAGAGAGAGAGAGAAAGGGAGGGAGGGAGAGATTGGGTGGGGGTAGAACTCCACGAATGACTAGCGAATTATTTTCCCTGTTTTGTTTTTTTACAAGTCTGCCTTTAATCTGACTTTCTGGAAGCTTGGGGGAACAAGAGGACTGTACAGATGGAGTTTTCATAGAGGAGATTTTGATCTCTGGCCTGAATTTGCTTGGATTTGCTTCACAGACCTACATAAACCGCTTTCCCATCCTAACAGCATGAAGTGGATTAGCTAGTTTCACACAGCCCTCTGTTTTTGTTTTTGTATTTAGACTTTCTCTCATGCTTTCAGGTGGAATTTGAAAAGTGGGTTCTTTTTTTTAGTTTTGTTTTTATAAACCTGGCATGTTTCTAGCTTTGGATTTACTTCTCCCACAGCTTCTATGAAAAAGCTCTCTCTCTTTCTTGGGTTAAGGTCTACTGAACTGTTTTTCTTACTAATAAATATACCTCAATCTCCTAACAGTTTCTCATAGACTTCATGTCTAGATTCAGAAAAAGAGAATCCAATAGCACCACCTGCATGGAAGAAGGGGAGAGAAATATAGCTCTGGTTTTTACAGCAGGCAATTGAAAGCTGTGGGAAGAATCCAGTGAAAGAAATATTTTAGGGAATATTAAAAAGGCAGAATATATTTCCCCAAAGGAATAATGGAGAAGATCTTTAAAAAGACAGAAACCTCTCCTCCTCCCCACCCCCACACCCCAGCCAGACAACTCAGCAGAAACCAGCTTTTAGAAATACAGATGTAATAATTCATTCTGGAAGGTTGGAGACTTCCAGCTAGAAAATGAAGACATTAGGAAGACAAAGACCCTTAAAATGTACGTACCCCACCCAAACTCTAAGACAGGACATAATAGGATTAACCCACCAATGCCAAAGGGGCATACTCAGACTCAGGTCAAAGTACATGACACAGAAAGTACAAAGCCTCAAACAGGAACAGGAAACAACCTCAAGAGCCCCAGAAGGTATAAAAACCCACTCCCTGCTACATGTGGTCACTCTTTTTTCGAGAGCCATCTTTCTGTCTGGCTCTCCTCTTCAATAAACTACAATCTTCTTTCTAAAGCAGTCTCCGTGTTGATTATTCCCAGCTTGGACTCGACCCTGATGAAGATTTTTCTTTTAACAAAGCAAAAGGGTACATACTGTATTAGGAGCAGTGGTGGGATTCAAATATGTGAACAACCGGTTCTCTGTGTGGATGCCACTTCTGGAAGTCCATTCTGAGCCTGGGCAACAAATAAAAATAGCTACTGGTTCTGCCAAAGTGGTGTGAACATGCTGAATCCCACTACTGATTAGGGTGAGTGAATCAGATTCAATTTGAAGGTCAAATACAATTTTGAGCAGATAAGGATGTGGGGAGAAGCCTTGAGCTTCTGAAAGAAAAGCAGGGTTATCTTTAACTTATCTTTAATAAGCAAGGTGAAGGTAAAGGTTTACCTGTCAGGCATGTATGACTCTAGGGCA
>NW_015386577.1:460650-476415 GCF_001527695.2 Protobothrops mucrosquamatus | reverse complement strand
AAAGGTGCACGGAATGCTGTTATCTTCCCACCAGAGTGGTACCTATTAATCTACTTGCATTTGCATGCTTTTGAACTGTTAGGTGAGCAGGAGCTGGGGCAAATAATGAGAGCTCATCCAGTTGCGCAGAACCCAGGCTGTCAGCTCTCCAGCTGACAAGCTCGGACTCTTTAATGGCTGAGCTATGATGCCCCAAGGCTTTAATAAGCAAATAAACAACATAAAACCAAATTATACCAGATTACCAAACCCAAACAATTCAGTTGGATTTGATTCATGCTCACATAATGTCTGTGTACATGCACAGAAAATCTCTGTATTAGTCTGAATTGGACCAATTCACTCGAGCACATTTGATTCAATAAATGGGTCCCCTTTGCTGATTTATCAAACTGAATTCATCTGAGCACATTTGATTCAAACAATGGGTGCACTTTCATGATTTGATTTGATTTATCCAGTTGATCCAAATATTTGAACTAACCAAATCTTCATGGAGTCAGATTCAAACATTTGAATATTGGCACAACCATAGGACTTGCTTCAAGGAAGATGACAGCTATTTGGAGACTGAGGGAGATTGGCACATATTCTCCTGCCTATCCCCACCTTCATTCATGCCAAGTTGTATAATATATAAAAATCTAGGGTTTTGACATGTGAAGCAGAAAACCTTTTAAAGACAAATTTGAAATGTACAACAGCCCATTAGATAACTATAATTTTCTCTTCTTTTCCTATGTATTATTTATTAATATTATATTTTTCATTGGTACATTATTAACTACTGCCACACAGTTAGTTCCCCACACCTGGTGACAAACCAAGCTTTTAAGGCCCCGTGAAGGGCTGACGGGGGGGGGAGGGGGAACAAATGAATCTCTGGTGGCATGATGTTCCAAAGGGTGGACACCCTCATTCTATGATCACATTATTTTCAGTTTCATTTATTTCCCTACCAGAGTGGCTTTTACAAGAAAGTTGTGAAGCAAGAGCAGGGGGCACAGGTGCCTAGTGGTTAAGATGCTAGGCTTCTTGACTGGAAGGTTGGCAGTTTGAAACCCAAGTATCTGGGTGTGACTGGGTGAGTTCCTGTTCTTGCCCCAGCTAGCAGTTCTTGCCCCAGCTAGCAGCCCACCTAGCAATTCAAAAGCATGCAAATGCGAGTAGATAAATAGGTACCACTTTGATGGGAAGGTAACATATAGTCGTGTTGGCCACATGACCATTGAAGCATCGCTGGCTTCTTTGGCTGCCTTGGAGATAAGCACCGCCCCCTAGAGTCGGAAACAATGGGACGGGAAACCGTTATCTTTACCCTATTTTTTTTTTTTTGTGAAGCAAGAACACTAAAAAATAAAATAAATCAGGTACTTCTGAGATTCCTTGAAGTCTCTCAGGCCAACATTCATAACTTGCTATTGCCAGCCAAGATGTAAAATGCTGCATTAAGACTACAGCCTTCCTACCATTCACAAAGAGGGATTATATTTTGTTTATGGATTGGATTAGTCATCTTTTTGTGAAAATGAGATATGCTGCAGTCCGTGCTTTGGAGATTGACTCACTAGAGTTTCAAATACAGTTTCCCATTGTAGCAGGAATCAAATATTGTCAAAATATTCTAAACTCTACCTTTGAGTTAGCCTCTGGAGGCTGCTCTAAGCACTACTGTATTTGCAGAGCATTTTGAACACACCAGAGTGCTCTCAAGGTGTCAGCTATTGCTCTTAGCAGCAGCATTGTAATTCAGCACAATTGCTTTGTATTACTGCACAAGTCATCATTTCTCACAAAACTTCTACCACTATTATAAAGAACTTATTGCTATCATAATATTCCTCCCCCCAAAGGTGACTATCCAATATTTAATTAGATGGAAGGAAGCCATACAAAGCTCGGTGGGATTCCAGTAAGGCTTATTATATTGTGGCAGCATTGTAACTTACAGAAAAGCCAGCTATGCTAGTTGAGGAATTCTGGGAGTTGAAGTCCACACATCTTAAAGTTACTAAAGATTGAGAAACACTGTTGTAGAATGTCTCTTTAATGTCTGGCCATGTCTCTCTTTTTTCTGAATCTGTAGGTGCCTTCTTCATTCCCTACCTCATCTTCCTTTTCACCTGTGGAATTCCAGTGTTTTTCCTAGAGACAGCCCTGGGACAATATACCAGTCAGGGAGGGATCACTTCCTGGAGGAGGCTATGCCCTCTTTTTGAAGGTATGTTAAATCTTATTGTCAAGCACCAGAAGAATCAGAAGATCTAGGCATTTCAAATGGGTATAAAGATTTATTGCAAGCTTAAGCTCGCTACAAGAATCTGAACTACTAACGGCCAAAGCAAATTCGCGGTAGATAAGAGTCAAAGGAATTCAAGGTGGGCTGGATTTCTGTCTCTTGTGGATGTGAAGGGACTCATAACAGATGATGCATTTGACCCCTCCCTCAGGCTTAGCCTGGTCATCTGCTACACTTATGGACCAAACTGGTTGACTGAATGCAATTTTATACGAAAGAATTATCTTACCAAACTGGGAAGATGTTTCATTCTATCATCACCATCCATCCTTACAAGGATTCCATTGGTTCTTTTATAATCCTCCTCTTTCTTCCCTCATTATTTCTTTTGCCAAAAATAACATGGAATTATGGTTTCATTGGTAGCAGAGAAAACCTTGCATCCGAAAAGATGTCTAGTCAAGTTGAAACTGAAAAGTGCTAAGTGTGTGTCAACATCTGAATTTTGTAAAAAATATTATTCACGATTCTCTCCCTAATAAGGACTTAGATCAAAGCAGATGGGGAAGTGAACTTTGAGTCTTTCCTTTGATGCTGTATAATTCCTTCTAAGAATTAAACATGGTAACACGTTACTTCTCTTAGGCCTTTTTGCCACTTGCAATTTAAATTGGTACTTATTTGCTAGTTATCTAGTTACCTTGTGGTTTGACTATTGCAATGTATTGTACTTGGGGCTTCCCTTGACCACCAGCCAGAAGCTTCAATTGGACAAGAATGTGATGGTGCAGGCAGTAATGGGCATGCCTCTGTACACCCATGTAACACCTCTGCTTCATGAGCTGCAATGGTTACCAGTTTGTGTCCAGGTGTGGGAATGGGACAACTCACTGCAGTCAACTCATCATGGCCAACTCATCATGACCAACTCACCACAACCAATTTGCCATGGGACCACTTGCCCTGGCCAACTAGCCATGGGACAACTCACTGTGGGATAATTCAATAATTCAATTTAATTATTTAAAATAATTAAAAAATATTTCAATTTTTGTCATTCCATTCTGTCCTTTCTTTGGCATCCTTTCTTTAATGATTCTTTGCTATTTCTTTGCTATTAGTGTAACTCTTGTCCTGTGACGAGTTGTCCCACAGCGAGTTCTCCCCGGTGAGTTGGCTGCAGCAAGCTGGCCATAGCAAGTTGGCCATGGCGAGTTAGCCGTGGCAAGTTCTCATAGGCCCTCCAGGTGCAACCCAACGTGGGTTGCCTGTTTCTCATAATGTCTGCCTGGTCAATTTGATTCTGCAAGATTGGTACCCTCCAGCTTCCTTCGATTAAACCATGTCGTATCTCAGGACCCTAGAAACGTGCTCTCTCTGTAGCAACACCTGCCCTCTGGAATGAAGTCCCCCCCAAGATCCAGATCCTCAATTGGCTGTTGTTTAAAAGAGCCTTGAAGACCTGGCTCTTCCCCAAGCCTATGGTGAGGGAGAAGGGGAGCTCTCACTTCACCACACTTACCACCTCTTACCTTAATCTTTTATAGTTTATTGGATTTATTATAATTTCTTTGATTTGTGTGAGCTGCCCGCAGTCGTTAAGAGTGAAGAGGCACATAACTTTAATTAAATAATTAAAATTAGATTATCACATTCCAGACCTATATTTTTAAGATCTTGTGCTGGTACTTCCCATTCCAGAAAATGATCAGTACAAGGTAGTCCTTGACTTATGAGCACAATTGGGATCAGAGTTCCTTCGCTAAGCAAGACTGTTAAGTGAATCAGCACCTGTCACATGGTACCTTGGCACAAAATGGTAAGGGGGACAAGTGATGAAACATGGCTATGTTGTAGTGTAAAATTCATCCCTTTTTAATGCAATGAGGAAGTCTGCATTAGGACATCATTTTGTCATAATCATGGCTACTTGAATGTTTGTTTGCCTAAACTGTGCTGCAAACCCATTGTAGTTTATAAATCAGGGTTAATGGTCTACCATATAGTGTGATCTTAGCCAAACTGAACTTATTAAATAAATCAGAGTTAAGCACAATATGTGAACTCTGTGAGTATATTTTGCGAGGTTTCTAACATCAGATGTGTGTCTAATGTTAGAACAATATATCTGCTTGTTCAGATAGGGGTCTGTTTTTCTATTCACTCTACCATAGGACATTGATAACAGAGGGTGTGTCAGGCGCAAACAACCAGACCCACACATGTAGAGTTCAAACTAGCTACTTTATTGTTTTATGCCTATTTCACAGGAATCTTCCCAGACTGGCAGCTTTTACCTGGGAAAGACTAGATAAGGTTCAAAAACATTTGGGGAGGAGTCAATATTGACCCTCTTGTGTTTAACTAGCAAGGCCAGACTAATTCCCTGCTTGAGCCCACCTCGTGACTGGGATGGTTGCTCTCCAATAGAGTGGTTTAAAGCAAATTAGAACTTTTGAGAGTGTCTTAAAAATAATAATGGAGATAGACTCTGTGGGAATATTCCATATATTCTCAGGAGAAAATTCCACCTGAGGGATAAAGTAAACAAATCAATAGACTCTTGTAAACTAATACTCATTTCTTTCGTTACTTCAAAATATGCTAGGAAAAAAAAGAATTACCACCTTCCCCCAAATTCCAGAATGTCATTTGGATCCCAAAGGTCTAGTAGCATTGTTGCAAACTCTGCTTCTAATTGGAACTCAAAGATTACTAATTGGATGCTGTTTATTATCCCAGGAATTGCTACCCTTGCTATTTGATTAAAATAACCAAAATGCCTTAATCTGGAAAAAAAAAGCTGAATATACAGAATGGAGTGAAATCTGGTAGAGCTAATTTAAAATGCTTACACGAATAGCTCTAGCAATTTTAGTTCAAATTGCTGGGTCTTGGTTTTGCCACCTGCCGGACACAAAGAAATGGAAATGACTGCAGTTACTTCTGAAGCACTTATGGCCATAATTGGGATCAGGATTTCTGTTGCTAAGTAAGGCGGTTGTTAAATAGTCACACCCAATTTTCCAATCTTTTTTGCCATGGTTCTTAAGTGAATCACTGCAGTTGTTAAGTGACTCACATGATCGTTAAGAGAATTTGGTTTCCCCCATTGACTCTGCTTGCCTGAAGCAAGTTGGGAAGGTCACAAATAGATATCACATGACTCCAGGATGCTGGTTGCCGGGTGCCTGAATTTTGATATGTGACCATGGAGACGCTGTGACGATCATAGATGTAAAGACCGGTTGTAAGTTACTTTTTTCAATGTCATTGTAACCTCAAACAGTCACTAAACAAATATTTGTAAGTCTAGGACTACTTATACGTGCACAATGTATATACAAGATGGAACAGCTGATCTTTCCCAGACCCATTAAGTGAATATTGGCTCCAAATTTGTTCTTCTCTGAACTTTGTTTACATGTGAAAGCATAAGATACTCAAAGGTTATCTTCGTGTGTTCATTTTGACCATTCTTTTCTTCCAACTGTTAAGCTCGCTGGGGGTTAGGATGGCATCTTGCTATACTTTACAGATCTTTATTTAAGAAGGTCTCATTAATTTGTTTTTAACATGTAATTTTTATTCCTGGTTTATTTTTTTTTCTTTCTGTAGGGATTGGGTATGCTTCTCAAGTGATTGTGGTGCTCCTTAATTTCTATTATATTATTGTCCTGGCTTGGGCCTTGTTTTACCTCTTCAGTTCATTCACCATAGATCTCCCGTGGGGCAGCTGTGATCACGAATGGAATACAGGTAACATGGCAGCCTGTTTATGTCCTTCTACAAGGCATCTAACTACGCTTTCTGTGAACAGTGTCTTCTTTTTTTCTTAAACCAATGGCCATTGATATTATTTCATGTTCTGTTGCATTTGCCTTTCATGCTTCCAGACTCACTCATTATTGATTTCCTTAATCACCTCTTTGTATAATCCCCATTATAAAAAATAAATGTTTATGTGAGATGAAAGGTGAAAGAAATCTCTTTACAAAATAACACCAAAACCTTGTTGCAACTCAGACAGTTGCATAGAATAGCTACCATCTGATTTTCATAGAACAGATTTTGAAAGGGTCTAAATCGTATCTCCTATTTGCTCCATGCAAGAATCCAAATTAAAACAGCCACAGAATCAGTTTCTCTGGCACCTTTCTTTGGTCAAAAAAACAAAAACAAAACACATCTCTTTCTGAAAGCGGTGAAAGAAACAGGACATATGTTTCTGAAGCCCAAGGACAAAACATTTCAGGTGTTGGTTTTAAAAAGCTTTTTTAAATGCAACCTATCCTTTCCATTGACGAAGAAAATTGTATTCTTAGGTAGGAATACAGCCATGTCTGAAATGGACTCAATTTTTGAATATCCTTTCAGCAGCAGGAACAAATCTGTAATCTTAATAAAGCTGATTTGATACAGTCTTTGACTTAACTGAAAAGTTCTCTGCAAGTAACTGTTTTTACCAATGTTCCCCATTTCTTCATTTGTCCACTGGTTGGGAAAAAGGAAGTGTGAGAAGAACAAGTCTTCCCTTCTTTTGGTTCTGGTCCTACCTTCACATAAGGCCCTTCACATAAAAAGTGTTCCTGCCCCAACTTAAGGTTTTGCAATTCTATTACTCCCTTTTCCTAAAGACGATTGTTTGACCCCATAACATATTTTATTGGATGCATTGAACGTCTGTGTGGCTTACTTTATAGAGAACTGTGTGGAATTCCAGAAGAATGCCTCTCTAAACGTGACACTGGAAAATGCCACCTCTCCTGTCATTGAATTTTGGGAGTAAGTAAAAATCTTAGCCCTTTCTTCTGCGGAGCTTCTCTTTCTCCAATAATGGCCATCAGCAATTCATATGTTTTTTTCCATAGGACGCGCTAGTATTGATACGCTAGTATTGATACGCTATTCCTTTAAGCAACTAGCTTAAATATTACCAAAAGTCCCTTCACTAATTTCTTACCAAAAACAAACAAAGGTGCCTTATTGGAACATCTCCTACCAAGAACAGGGAAAGGTCCTGTCAATATATCAAAATGGAACCTCCCCTAATGTGATTTTCTCCAACCTGCTAAATATCTGTCCCAAACATCTGGATGGTGCCAGCCAAAAGAAAGCTGTTGCAAGGCACCTTGTAAAATACATTATGGAGAAACTAGAAAACTGCTTTTTCTAGGACTACAAATGAAGCAACACGTATTCAATATTTTCATTCGCAGGCGGAGAGTGTTAAACATTTCTGATGGCATCGAACATTTGGGCACAGTGCGTTGGGAATTGTCGCTCTGCCTTCTTCTGGCCTGGATCATCTGTTATTTCTGCATTTGGAAAGGAGTTAAGTCTACAGGCAAGGTAAGCAGCTTCATTTCTTTTCTAATTTCTAGATACCTTAATGTCAGGCACAGAGAATCAGGACCACCCATCGGGTTGCAGGATAAAAGATTTATTCAAGATTTATTCAAGCATATACACAAGAATCTGGTCAACTAAAGTTCAACACTAAGGCTCAACGGAATTGAGAAGGGGTTGGACTTGGAGAGTTTGTTGGGAATGCAACTACTCTAAGCTGATGATACGTTTAGCTCTGCCCCCCCTCTCCCAATGCCTGCCTTTCTTCTACTCTTGAATGACGATTCCTTAAAATAGTTCATCCTTGGAACCAAATAGAAGGGAACAACCATGGTGACCATGGTATGAGATATAATTCTTGCAAAACCAATAGGGAAAAGTGACCCTAATGCCATTGTATTTAGCATTTTTTTTGTAAATGGGACACTGCAGGTATGGTCCAACACTGTCACATTTGACTAAAAGGAGAAAATTCTAAAAAAATGAAGGGACAGAGTGAAATGTAAATAGAAAGAAAAATGAAGAGAACCAAATCATAGTGCTTGGAGGTTATTTATTTATTTATTTCACATGCCGCTGACTCACTCTGCAAAGTGATTCTGGGTGGCTTACAAATTATGTATATTAAAAATATTAATCACAATAGATTAAAAACTAAAAAAAAGCCAAAATAAGAATGGCACATTGGTAGCATTTTCCCTATTTCCCTATTGATCCACCGGTTACCTCATAGAGCACCCACGTCGGGACCTCAAATCAACCGGCAGAATCAAGTTTTAACATCCTTCTGGAGGGACAAAAGGGTGTGGGGGGGGGCAGACCTCACCTCATTGGTAGGAGATAGTCCAAAAACCTAGTCAGTTTCCTTTTTGCCTTTTCAACATTGTATTAGCTGGATGTGTGGAAGTTATGACTTAAAGTAGGCATAACAACTACTCAATATCTAAGCCTAAAGCTTGGCTTGAATAGAGTAGAATAAAGCACACAACGGCAAACTAATGAGGCTGAACCAAACTATCTTTTAAAGAGTGGGATGGCACCTCTGCTTCATATCAAGACAGTCTTTATCTGACACCCCCCCTTACTTTGTACAAAATACTATGGCCATTTGAGCTTATAAATGTATTTTTCCTACATTTTCTGAGCCATTTCCAAGCAACATTCTGTTTGGAGCATCAGGGAATAAAAAGTAATGAGAAAACAGTCTTCTTCTGATAAAGTTGAAGCCAAAATGTGGTTTATTAGATCAAATGAAATACATGCATAGCAGATGATTATATAATTTTCCTTCACTGGAAAAGAAAAGATTGTCCAGGACAGACTTGTCCACAATGATGAAAGTTTGCTAAGCGACTCAGGTGATCAGGTTTATACTAAGCCCTCAAATATCTTAAAATATATATTCTGTGGGCATAAAGAAGATGATCATGTATAGGAGGAAGGAGTATCAAAAGTGAAGCCCCTTATACAGTGTATTATATAAATTACATTAACTATTTGAATTGACTGCCATTTTCTTTTAAACCTTTCCTTACTCATTGGATACATGTCCTTTGAACATTCCTAAGTAAGTACTGCAACATTTTCTCAGTAAAAATATTGATTAATAAAACTTATTCTAACTGACCCATGAGGCTTGACTTTTGTACCTCATGTACACACATCCTGAATACACACACACACACACAAACACACACACACACACTCAACCTAGAAAACTTTTAAGAAAAGTGGATTATTAATTCTCAGAATTTTCCAGCCAGCATACAATAAAGTATCTACCTTGGATGCTAGATATCTGTCCAAGGTCAAAGAGTGAAATCTAATTGAGTCCAATCCTTTATTTGCTTACACCTAATGGACAGAATTCGGCCAAACCAAAGCCATAACCTTTAAACCATGATTTATGAATGAAGATGACTGTGCAAAATATTTGATCATAGAACATTTTTGACTCTTCTGGGTGTCCCGAAAGTGTTTCAAAAGGATCCAGGATAGTTCATCTGGACCACTTCTGAAAAGATTGGCAGAGCCCTTCCAAGGTTGGGAGGATTCTGGGAGTTGAAGTCTACTCATCTTAAAGTTACCAAGTTTGAAAAACACTGTGTAAAATCAATATAACTATGGGTCCACTGCCACTTCTCACTTCTCAAAATAAGATGTTTCCCCTTAAGAAACATTTATTCTCTATTCAGGAAATAGTGGTCAAAGACTTTAAGAGGTTACTGTTTCTGTTTTTCAAACTATATCTTCTGTATTAAGTATCAACATCTTAGAAAGCTGCTTTAGATCACTTCTGGTTATCTACATAGCCAGAATCTTCCTGCATAAGTAGTCTACTACAGCTCTAGAAAGGTGTATAAAAGTTCAATTTTTACATTAAGTTCAAATCTTCTGTATTAAGTATCAACATCTTAGAAAGCTGCTTTAGATCACTTCTGGTTATCTACATAGCCAGAGTCTTCCTGCATAAGTAGTCTACTACAGCTCTAGAAAGGTGTATAAAAGTTCAATTTTTACATTAAGTTCAAATTTGTAATCCCAGCTCCATTATTAATGTTCCTCTCATTTCCTGGATCTGTTTGCTAACCCTTAGTGCTGGGGAGCAGTCTTCCTCTTTCAGGGGTGTCAAACTGCCGGCCCATGGGCCGGTTGCATCATGCCCACCCCAGCTCCGGGCAATGTGAAAAAAGTCACAATATGCCATGACACGTCATGTGATGCAGCAAATTTGACACCTGTGCCTTAGATGAAGACTAATAAGTTCATGCTTTCTCCAATCCTCAGACTTTTTCCACAGGTTTGCAAATCCTTAACTTCGTTTCCTACCTTCATGAAGTTAATTCATCAAGCTGAGCAGCAATTCACCATTCTGCATTTAGACAAATTAATCTGCTACAATCCCAGTTGGGTAGCGCTAAGAGACCAAAAGTCCTAATATTGTATTTTGAGCAACAGCAGCAATCCAGGTTTTTGGAAAGACTTCTCTTCCTCCATTTGCTTTCTAAGCGATTAGAAAGGGGTTTATTTGAACTCAGAGGTCAGCAACTCTCAGCTCAAGGCTGCATGCAGCCCCCATTCTTGATTCAAAGTTTTGCTTTAAACCTCCAAACCTGGTTACCCAACTCTGATCACAGCTTTGCTCCTGAGGTTCTTGGAGGCTGATTTTAAAGAAAAACATGATCTCCACCTGCAAAAATTATTCAGCCTTTTTTATTGGCGATATCAGAGCCTGCAACTAGCTATCAGTATGCAAAGCATGTATTACACATTTGGGAGAACTGAAGCAGCAAAGATATCCTTTAAAAGTTTCATAATTAGTCCATAAATGCCTTTTATCCAAGATTTATTTTCCCATTTCTCATTATTTTTCTTTTTCAATTCTCTTTTAACATATGGAATATTTTTTTCTTTTTTGTAAGATATATCTATGTAAATATCATTTTATAGCACTATGCTCTAAGATAACTTGAATAATTTTGGAATATCTTCCAAAATCAGATTAATTAAGAGAAAGGCTATGTCTGCATCCAGCATCAGCTGACCAAAAACAATCCTGCCTTGGATGCTTTTCCTAACACATGCTGGGCTCCCCCTGTGTAAGGAAATGGCACATGATGAAAGAGTTTTCTTACAGTTCTGAAACCCCAACAGAGGAAAGAAAAAAGATTGAGGTAGTAGAGGGGAAAAACAGTTTTTCTAAAGTTCATAAGATTTGTTTTATCATCCTAATAGCCCACATTGGGAAGGAACATTAGATTAATTCTTGCTTACTTATGTAAATGATGCTATGTAACATCTGGTTAAGGATTAGGAGTTGGAAAGGCCCAGTTTTAAGTCTATTTTCAGCAATGGATGCTTACTGCATAGTTTTGGACCAGTCTCAACTCAACATACCTTATATATTTGTTGTGGGGAAAAATGGAGAAGCTTCTGGATAAAAAAGGAGATAAGCCTGAAAAATTAAAAAAATAATATTCTGGAAATTCCAATTTACAATAGATAATGTAGGAGGGGAGTGATCCATATTTTTAGGCAAAAAATCTAATTGCATTTTCAGACTTATGTGTGTTGGTAAAGCAACATTAGAATCATCACTAAAAAGGCAGAATAAAGACTATCCTTCCTATGTCGGCTCAGGAAGTTCAGACTGCCTCAGGAGCTATTGATACAGTTTTACAGAGGAGTTATTGAGTCTGTCACTTATACTTCTGTAACTATCTGGTTTGGTACAGCAACCAAACAAGACAGGTACACAGACCCCAACGGATAATTAGCACTGCAGAAAGAACAATTGCAACCAGTTTGCCTTCCATGAAAGATCTGTATATTGCATGGGTCAGAAGAAGGGCTGAGAAAGTATCTACAGACCCTCCTAATAATAATAATAATGATGATAAAGTTGGAAGGGACCTTGGAGGTCATCTAGTCCAGCCCCCTGCTCAGGCAGAAAACCCTATATCATTTCGGACAAATGGCTGTCCAGTTTCTTCTTAAAAACTTCCAGTGTTGGAGCATTCACCGCTTCTGGAGGCAGGTTGTTCCACTGGTTAATTGTTCTAACTGTCAGGAAGTTTCTCCTTAGTTCTAGGTTGCTTCTCTCCTTGCTTAGTTTCCACCCATTGCTTCTTGTCCTGCCTTCAGGCGCCTTGGAAAATAGCTTGACACTCTCTTCTTTGTAGCAACCCCTGAGATATTGGAACACTGCTATCATGTCCCCTCTCGTCCTTCTCTTCGTTAAACTAGACATACCCAATTCCAGCAACCGTTCCTTATATGTTTTAGCCTCCAGTCCCCTAATCATCTTTGTTGCTCTTCTCCGTACTCTTTCTAGAGTCTCAACATCTTTTTTACATCGTGGTGACCAAAACTGGATGCAGTATTCTAAGTGTGGCCTCACCAAGGCATTGTAAAATGGTATTAATACTTCACGTGATCTTGATTCTATCCCTCTGTTAATGCAGCCTAGCACTGTGTTGGCTTTTTTGGCAGCTGCAGCACACTGAACTGTTTCAACTCCTCCCTTTGGGATGCTGCTATAGGACATTGTATGGCAAAACAACTAGACACAGGAATATTTTTTCCCCTTCTGCCATCATTCTGTTGAACACCTAATTCTCACAGTAGTATCTAATGTCTATGTAAATTTATACATGTTGAATGGCTGTAGTAATATTATCTTTATTATTATCTTTATTATCCCCTCTTATTGGTATTATTATTATTATTATTGGTATTATTATTGATCATTGCACAGTCAGTCAGATGTTCAGACTGGATTTGGCATTTTGTCTACCTATTGAGTCCTTACCAAGGACCTGGGATAGACAGATGTGGATGTTTGAATTAATGGTATTACAGATATTGTCGCAGGATGGAAGCTGTTCCTAGTAAAGCTGCCTTTTGCAATTGACTGATGGTGAATTTGTCAATGCCAATGGTGTTCAAGTGGTGCTCCAGTTGTTTTGGGATTGCACCCAAGGCAATGATGATGATGATAATGATGATGATGATGATGATGTTGCTTTGCATGTAGACCAAGAGCTTCTGCACCGGAGACAAATTCCTTGTGTGTCTAATTCAACTTGGCCAAATAAAGCATTCTATTCTGTTCCATTCCATTCCATTTTATTAGCTACTAGCAATAGCTCTAAGGATCACTATTAGTTGTAAATTTCAAATAGAAATGTTTTGTGGAATAAGTATTCCCAGATTATCTATTTTTATTTTCAGGCAGAATCTATCTTTGGTGTTTATATTTGGAGGTTTCCCATGTTTCTGAATTTTGTGAACACTTTTTCAACTATGATTCTTTTTTTTAAATCCATCCATTCCTTAATTCCATGTATATGTTTTCTTCCCTGATCTTTTGCAACTGTCACCCGCGGGTGGCAAAAGAATCAACAAATCTGGCAAGTTCTCATCTCTGATGTAGGGGTGTTTTAGAACAGCGGTCCCCAACCTTTGGGGCATCAGGGACCGGTTCCGTGGAGAGACATTTTTCCCTGGACTGGAGGGGGCCTGGTTTTGTGTGCTGCCTGCATCCCGTGGATAGGGCTTTGCTTGTTTGCATGGACCGGTTTGTGGCATGCCGAAGACTGGTGCCGGTCCACGGACCAGCAGGTGGGGACCCCTGTTTTAGAAGAAAGATCTGTGTTTTTCAAATGAACTGGTGCTTTAGTTAGAATATGAAGACCAAGCTAGAAATAATGTAGGAGGAACCTGGGCCAAAGAACATTCATCTACCATGACAGTTACAAGTCACAATAAAAGCTGTGTATCCCTGTTCAGAAGGTAATATTTCTCTTCATGGAATGCAACCACTAGAGGGGAGCAGTTATAGGAAGAAGCAATTGCCTTTGAGTCTCACTGCAATGAACATCTTGTAACATCTGTAAGCAACAAAATACTAGACTTCAAGGTGTGACCCAACAAAGGTCATACAGTTTTACTTTCTTATCTGTGATATTATGTTCAGATTATTTTTAAAAAGTAACTGTGTGAAGAAAGGAAGCTGGTTTGTGATGTTGGAGGAGGCTTAATATATTTCAGGGATTTTTCTATTTCAATCGTCCTCCAAATCTCTCCTGAATATTAGAGACTCAAGGATAGTATATTGCACTAAACTCCCCCTCCCCACTTTCTGGAGATTAGAAACAATTAAACTGGACAAAATAAATGAAGGCGAAATTTAATTCTACTCTTTTAACTGTGCAATCCCAAACTAATTGCACCTGTACCCAACAGCTTGGAAATATTTCGCTTTGCTTCTTTTCAGATGGACAATATGACTTTTAAGGGAATAAAGGCATGACAGTGGTAAAAATCTCTGTGAAGTGTTCTCAAACATTTTCCACTTCATCACAGCAGTAGCTTCACACATCTAAGAAACTTGTCAAGGTATTTCAATATCAAAGAAGAAAACACTGGAGGGAGAATTCAAGCCCCCCTTCAGATGAATGGCATGGAATAAGTCAGTTGGCAAAAACCATGTGAATTGGACTGAACAAAATTAATTTTATTACACAACACCATGAAGCAGTGAACAATATTTTGATCACAGTAGGCTTTCTAGAAGTGAAGTCCCTCCGAAACACTGTTTGAGAAATAGAGGGAATAAAAGGTCAGATCTAAGCCAAACATCTGTTATTGCTTCTTTGAATCAACATGAATCAGCAGTGTTGGATTTTTGCCAGGCATTACAACAAAGCAAATATTCTGCTGCTTTCAGGAAGCCCATTCCATGTCACCAGATTCATTGGTAACTTCTAGAAAAACCCTAGAAAAGCCTTAAAATGCAAAGTATTATAACTTTCAGAGGATGGCTTGAGTCTGATAAAGTACAGATGGGAGAACCTCAGATGCAGTGGTGTCTCCATAGCTGCAAAGTTAGATCACTATTGAAAGCCCCAAGTGCTGAAAGATGCATAAAGCTATGCACATCAATCAGAAGACAATATTTAAGAATCTGATCACTTTCTTATGAGATTTGCTGCCTTGAGCTCTTAAACCAAAGGTGAGCTGTAAAATCTAAGAAATGAATAATAAGAAAATGGATAATGAAAGAAATTAAATTGGAGATGGGTGGGAAGATTCTAGGAATGTCTACATATAACCATATCTTACTTTTGTATCAACTGTATGTCATGGTTCCGACAGATGAAACTCTTCAAAGAACTTTGAGGCGTTGTTTACCTTAAAGAATCTTTATTCGAGTAGCAGAGCATCTGCACGTACATAGGCAAAGCCAAAATCTGAATTCCCCTCCCCTGAGCACATAGTATCAAAGCACAATTACCTCCTCTAGTTAACAGTCATAAATCACATTCTCCAATTAGTTTGAAATGCAGGCTTTCCCTCCAGTTCTTCAACCCGCCATTTCTTATCATCTCTTATTTCAAAAAACCTTGGTTCTCACACTAGTTACAATATTGTTATGTCTAACTAAACTCCCATGCACATTCCTCCTCCCCCCCCAGTATGATCTATTTCTAACTCTAATTCTAAGAGTAAACCTAAGAAGGAAAATAGCTGCATCTCCATATGTTGTCAAAGCAAGAACATCCGATGTTAGCAGCATTGACACTGTAACTCTCTTGGCTTCCCTCTTTAAAATCCTAGAAATGGTAATACATCAAAATTTGTGAAGTTCCTTGTGAGGTACCCCTAGTTCTCCT
>NW_015386577.1:448150-458150 GCF_001527695.2 Protobothrops mucrosquamatus | reverse complement strand
AAGAATTGAAGAATAAGTTCTGAAGAGAGTACATTTAATCCGTCATTCCTGGAAAAACACCTCCCCCCCAACAAAATAGTTCAGATCATAATCCATACAGTAAAATCAAAATTCCAATCTTCATCAAGTTTCATTTATACTTAACTTGCTGTATAATCCTCAGATCTTCTATCTGAATTTCTATGGTTGTAGTATCATTTCTTACTTGGCTTCAGAAATATTTAGGAGAGCTCTAAGAGGGGAGAAACGATGGAGCATTGCCTCCCTGCTTTTTAAAAAGAGTCTTCTGAATCTTCCCACTCTTGAATGGTTCCTCGGATTTGATTTTCTTAGGGGCTTTGGATGTCCTTTCCCTCGACTGATGGATTACAATTTTTTTAAACTCTTCAACTCCCCAGAACTGTTCTAATGGGATTCAATATCATCTGTATAGCAGCAACTCTAGAAATCTACTTGAATTTCTACTAGTTCAGGCACAGAAGGAACAAATTCTGACTGTGATCCAGCCATAAGACTTTGTTGTTGTTGTTAGTTGCGAAGTCGTGTCCGACCCATCGTGACCCCATGGACAATGTTCCTCCAGGCCTTGCTGTCCTCTACCATCTTCTAGAGTCCATTTAAGCTCACGCCTACTGCTTCAGCGACTCCATCCAGCCACCTCATTCTCTGTCGTCCCCTTCTTCTATTGCCCTCGATCTTTCCCAGCATTAGGCTCTTCTCCAGTGAGTCCTTCCTTCTCATTAGGTGGCCAAAGTATTTGAGTTTCATCTTCAGGATCTGGCCTTCTAAAGAGCAGTCAGGGTTGATCTCCTCTAGGACTGACCGGTTTGATCGCCTTGCAGTCCAGGGGTCTTGCAGGAGTCTTCTCCAGCACCAGAGTTCAAAGGGCTCAATTTTTTGGCGCTCAGCCTTTCTTATGGTCCAACTTTCACAGTCATACATTGCAACTGGAAAAAACATGGCCTTGACTATACGTACTTTTGTTGGCAGGGTGATGTCTCTGCTTTTTAGTATGCTGTCTAGATTTGCCATAGCTTTCCTCCCCAGGAGCAAGCATCTTTTAATTTCTTGGCTGCAGTCCCCATAAGACTTACAGCATAACAATTAGAGCTGCATCAGAACAAAACTAGGAGTTTGCTTTGGTGAGCTGTTCAGGCAGCGGTAGCACGCATATTGACATGTGCACACACACCCATTTGTGAACCCTCTCTCCCATTTGCCTCTGATTCTTGTGGGGTTGCTACCCAGAGTTTGTGAACTTCTGGAGTAAATCCATGCTGAACTGAATTGTTTTATACAGGATGTGCAGGTGAATTCCATTTCACTCCACTCTGTAACTTTATTCGGGAACCTTTTATTCACTAGTGCGCCATCATCTGGACTGAGAAATGTTGATTCTAGTCATTAATGTCCTAAAAAGACGAGGAGAGTTTACAGGACAGATGGCTTAAATATCTTTTGTTCTGTTGAGAGCCCATCGTGTTTATTGCTACTAACATAGGCCTCTCATGAGATAAAATCCACAATGACAGAAATAAATAAATTGATGAAACATGCATCACAGAGTTATGATGCAAGCCTTGGCCTTTTGTTTCTGCATTTGAACCCTCAGTACAAGTGTACCAGTCACGCATGTCATCATTTGCCCCCATCCCCACCCCCAGGGACGCCTATGGCTGCTGAGTTCTTTTGTTGGATTCTGTACTGAAGATACGTTTGTGTTTCCATTTTAAATATTTTCTTCTTGTAAGTCACTCAGAGCATGCGATTTCTGCTTGTTTCATAAACCCCAAACACATGATACTTGCCTTCTGCCACAGATTGCCTCCCACCGGCCGATACGCTCCCACAGAGAGGGCCTCCTCAGGGTGCCGTCAGCCAGACAGTGTCGGCTGGCGACCCCCAGGGGGAGAGCCTTCTCTGTCGGAGCACCCACCCTCTGGAACGAGCTGCCCCCAGAGATCCGGGTGATCCCGGATCTCCCCTCCTTCCGCCGCGCCCTTANAGCAGGCAGGACTGGCCTAGGGGTATTTTAAAGGGGTTTTAAATTAAATTTTTAGTAGAAGCGGCCAAATTTAAATATTTATTTTTAATCTTTTTAAATTTTGTATTGTATTACTGTTTTAAACTGGCTGTAAGCCGCCCTGAGTCCTCCGGGAGAAGGGCGGGGTATAAATTTAATAAAATCTAAAATCTAAAATCTGTTGTGTCCTGAGCCTGCAGAAGCAGGCTCGGGATGATGCAAGAGTCCCGGGCATTTGCAAAAGCTGCCCGGGACCAGACTGAGCGGCGCCGGCCTTGCGCACATGCGCAAGGCGGGAAAAGACTGCCTGCTATTGGTTGGGATTGCCCAGGGATCCAGGGGTATAAATAGAGGCCTGCGTGCCTCTGCTCTTGTTGGTTGTTAGCTGTAAGAGAATGAGAATAAAGGTCTGTTAGCAACATGCATTGCCTCCTTCAGCATTATTCTCCGGACGTAACACTTGCCATTTTCCCCTTGTCCTGTCTGGGCATAATTAAAGAGAGTGGTAAGAATGGCTGAAAAGATCATTGGCAGTTCCCTCCCTTCCATCCAGGACATAGCACATAAGCGTTGCTTGAGCAGGGTCTGCAAGATTGTCTGGGACGCTACACATCCTCTTCACAACCTGTTTTCCTTGTTACCTTCTGGGAAGGGGCTTCGTGGTATCCAAAGCAGAACATGCAGATTCAGTCACAGCTTTGTTCCATACAGTATTAACCTTGTGAACCCTAAAGCTTCCTACTTCCGATATGTATTCAAGATGGACAGTGAATAATATTTATATGTTACTTATATGTAAGGGTGTAGTTCTATACATATGTTGTATATAGTATGTTTTAAATGTGTTATATAGGTGTACACTTTGAGAGGAAGCAACTAAATTTCATTTTTAATGTGTGCCAATGTGCCCACAGGGAAAAAAATAACAATAAAAGGTTATCTATCTATCTATCTATCTATCTATCTATCTATCTATCTATCTATCTATCTATCTATCTATCTATCTATCTATCTATCTATCTATCTATCTATCTATCTATCCATCCATCCATCCATCCATCCATCCATCCATCCATCCATCCATCCATCCATCCATCCATCCATCCATCCATCCATCCATCCATCCATCCATCCATNATCTATCTATCTATCTATCTATCTATCTATCTATCTATCTATCTATCTATCTATCTATCTATCTATCTATCTATCTATCTATCTAGGTATTTACACCTTAGCATTGCCTCCTAGGACCTAAAGCAATGGTGCAGCCCTATTGCTGTATAAAGTTTCTGCCACATTTTGCATGATGTAGGTATACCTGAAAAAATATGTGTGTTTGTGTTTGAATAAATATGCTTGTCTGTGTATGTGTGTGCGTATGTAGATATGCATGCTACAAAATAAGCACAATCTTCAGTAGCTTGCTATGGTAAGTACATATTAGCAGGTGGACAAAACTTTAACCCAGGGGTCTCCAACTCTTCAGCATATTGGCCCTTTCATGAAGTTTTAGACCTCCAAACATTTATTATATGAAAATAATTTAATAAATACTACTTGAACTAATACTACTATGAATAATAAGAACAGCATTGAACCCTTGGATAGTCCCATTGACCCCTGGGGTTTAATGCTGACCACTTTGGAGAGTCCTGCTCTACCCATTTGGGAAGACTTTTTTCAGAATGTTTGCCTCTCTCATTTTCCTTTTCACATTTTTTTCCTCCCCCCCCCCCATTTCCCCCCACATTTTTCACATTCTCTGTCAAGCAAGAAGCTGCAGGGAAAGAACAGATGATTCCTACTGGTGTTCTGAATTGATTTTTGCAGAGAGCTTTTGAAGTTAGCCAGAGGTCAGAAGCTCAGGAGGAGTCCAGTAGCACCTTTTTCCAACTTATATCTTTGAATAAAATTTGTGTGAGCCAGAAACGGTGGTTTTAGATTGCTGAATTTTGCTACCACAGACTAACTTGGCTGTCTTCCTACAAAAAGTTGTATGTGATGGTAAGGCTGCAGGCAGCTATCCCTCTACTATATCAGATCTGATCTGATCAAATCAGTCTTTATTAAGGTCAAAAACCAGCATCATTGCTCTATAAAAGACACTGGTTCCTTTAACATTGTTCCTAATTGTCCTATATGATTTCTTATTGATGCAAACAGAATTGCTACTTGTAACTAAGAGAACACTCCTCAGATGCTGGGGAGAAAAGCCCAGGATTTCAAAAGTGTCAGATGTGGACAAGAGAGGAGAAATTTTGCAAAGGGAGGGATGGCATTTTATTAGTAGCTCCTCAATATGCCAGCAGGAAATGCTACTAAAGATTGCATGCCAGTTTTGGGGCAGAAACTGGGTGCACGTCTGAGTGATGAGCTATTTATCTGCAGGTATTTCCTTCAAATTTATTTATTTTATTTATTTTATTAAATTTATATCCCGCCCTTCTCCTTGCGGACTCAAAGCTTTTGATTCTGTTCTTTTGGAGTTAATAGGAAGGGGGGAAAATGCAGGCAGAATTTAAAAAGTGCTTTAGATTGAATTTCTCTCTTTACCCCCGACTCATGATTTGTTCCTAGTACCTGTTTAAAATTATTAGGGCCCATCTTGAGAAGAGATTTCATGTCTTCTGTTTCTCTTTGGGGTTTAAACTTTATATGGAAGGAATGCAGAAATGGAATAAAATATGAGTGAAACTAGAAATATATACAGTAAGATTTAGTATGGTCATTGATTGCATTGCTTTCCATTGATTATAATTGCTGTTGTGGCCTCCTGTGCTAGATATTGGAATATGGCAAGGAAGAACACTGCAGAATGAGGCACAGGATACGCAAGGCACAGGATGAGGCACAGGATACACAAGAGCACTTCAAGAGATGGGGTCTCCAGTACATATTGGAGACTCCTACACTATCTAGACATATTCTCAGCTGTGATTTCATTTCTACTTACTACATAGTACCTTACCCAATCAGGCATAATTATTAAGAAATGGGATATATGCCATTCATTGCTCAGACTTAATGCCTGGATAACTGACATTTGCCAATTTCAAGAATGACACACATAACCCTAAAGCAAATCTCTTCTTCTTTTTATCCTTCTTTACCCTTTTTACTCTTTTTTGGCCAAAGTTGAAAAAGTAAAGTGATATTGCCTAGTTTTCTGCAACCTGATGCCTTCCCAATGGGAGGGGATGACAATTCCAAGAATACCCAGTCAACATTGCTCTTCACATTTTTCAGAATGGCTGTCCCCAACATTTGAAGGACATTGGGCTAAGGAAAGTCATCATAGGCTTGCTGAAAGCAGCATTGGTCTGTGACAACCTGGTTGTTCTGCATAGCAATTACTTACAATGAGTGTCTTTTGGTCTTCACCAGGTAGTATACTTCACTGCCACCTTCCCATACCTCATGCTGATTGTTCTGCTGATCAGGGGGGTCTCCTTGCCTGGGGCATCTAAAGGGATCCTCTTCTACCTTTACCCAGACCTCACTCGACTCAGTGATCCTCAGGTAAGTTAAGAAAAAGGAGTGCCTCTTTCTGCTAATGGTTCTCTTTTGTAAAACTCTTTCTCTCTTTTACCCAACCCAATATAACCCAACTCAATCAAACCCAACCCAACCCAACCCTTTTCACTAATTCCCACTTTCATTGCATTTATAGCCAAGTGTTGTTTGAAGCAGAAGGCATCTCATTCTCTTTCTCCTACACTCCACTGGCAAAGGACAACTTTAATCATAGTTCAGAATCTTAACCATATTGGCTTTTGGTATAAATTAAACTTTTTAATAAAACATTTTATTTTAACTTCTGCTTTTCAGTGTTCTCCTTCCATCCAGAGTTGTTTCAAAACAAGATGTGCAGCACATAAATTTAATAAATAAATAAATAATAAAATAATAAATAAATCTCCTGTAGAGAGCAGTCAGAGAAGAGCTTTACACTGAGCAATGGAGAGCCAATCTGGTCTAGTGGTTATGGCACCAGGCTAGAAACCAGGAGACTGTGAGTTCAAGTCCTGCATTAGCCATGAAAGCCAGCTGAGTGATTTTGGGCCAGTCACTCTCTCTCAGCCCAACCCACCTCACAGGGTTCTGGATGTGAGAAAAATAGGAGAAGGAAGGTGTGTTGGATATTCCCTGCCTTGAATTATGTTGGTCTTTTATCAGGTAGTATATTGAGTTATTTGTAAAAATAATAAAAGGTGGGGATTTAGATAGACAGACAGACAGACAGACAGATGTAAAGACAGTGCTTATGGGACTTAGGAAGGGATCCTTGGAAGTGTGCAAACATTCCTCTTTTTCACTTGGGAGCTATCTCTGTGACTGATTCTTACTTCCTGGTAATATCTTTATGCTCATAATTATAAAATGGGAGAAAAATGCTGAGTTCTGCAGCATCTGTAACCTTGCAGCAGCCTGGAACGCTACTCCGTGGAAAGTCAGTTAGAGTTAGTATCAAACCTTGCTGTTGCAAAGACATCTCTTTACCTCGTCCGTCAATCTCCAGTCTGTTCCCTGACTTTCGGTCTTTAACCTTTTGTTTTGCAGCATTTTGGAATCACAATAATTCTGCTGACTTCCCAGCTTTGCTTTTTGCTTACAGTTTCTTTGCTGAGTCTGTACATTATAACCCCAAAGGGATACTTCCTCTTTTTTTTGCCTTCACTTTGCTATTTTGCTATGGATGGACACCATGCTAACATCCTCATGCTTAGCTTCAAAATTCATTTTCCAAATAAAACCTTATTCTTAGACAGTGATGGTCTAAGAAAGATGAAGAGGACTCCAGAGCATGCTTAATGTGGCTTTCCTTTGGGCCAACTCTCCTTCTTTGGGCAGAATGAAGCCATTGCCTAGTCTTGCTTTGAGGGTACTAAAAGAAACACAAATTAATCAATTTATGTTTCCCAAGAATTTTTTCCATAAGATTTTCCCCATAGGTGCTAAAATAGCTTGCCCAGCTTTGGACAGTAAGCACTTCAGTAGAGTGAGGGGACCATTTTTTATCCTATTTCAGGCAGAAAAACATCATTGGGGGGGATATATTAGTTAAATAAATACAACTGTACGATCCATAATCCCTATTTTCTGTTTTGCTGGTTGCATCCTTTCAGCCAATCTCCATCTCAGTTTGTAGAATTCAGGAGCATTGAGTTCAAGGGTTACCCTTGTGATTTTTCTCTGTCTCTCCTCTTATAAAGAAAATATACTGCTCACAAAAATAAAGGGAATGCAAACCCCTTCAGTTCCATGGTAAAATGTTCCCTTTATTTTTTTGAGCAGTATATTTGCATGCAATGACCAAAAAGACAGTTTCACAATGCTTAGAGGCACACACCACACATGATAAAGCGAGTGTTTCAAAGGAACAGTGATTAGCTTGTCTTCCTAAAAGTTCTTTGCCCAACTGTGTTTTTAATCTTCTCAGGACAAGTTGCCCCATGTCAAAATCCAGGTTCCTGCTGAGCTGCTGTACCAGCCTTTTGTGCTGAGACGGTGTCTCCAAAGGAGATTAAAGGGATGTGTGCCTGAAAAAAAAAAAATAGGTCAGCAAAACCCTTCATAACCTTTTAAACTCCTCTCAAGCTAGCCTAAAAATTCTAGCAAGCACTTGGCAAAACCATATAGTTATCCCACTGTGTAACTTTACCTCATTCCTCATCTCAAGGCTTGATGTCAGTCGAAAAAGTACAATTTTAGTTTACCTCTGGACTAGCACGCTTAGATTTGCAAAACCAGGCTGCCAATTACTAGGCTTGTGCTGATGGGAGATTCACCCCCATGACCTTAACATTTTGATGATTTTCTTTTCTCCCATTAAGATTTGCCTTTCAAATGAAGAAGAAAATGATTGCTGTTGCAGGGGGGCAAAGAGGAGAAGAGACAAAGGGGAGGTGAATCACGCCTCATTATCACAGGCATACAGATTTTTGCAATGAAAAAAATAAAATTGGCGAAGTTCCTCAACGTCTCCAATATATTTATTATAAGGAGCGCATCCTAACCCTTTCCATGTTCTAAGGTGCTTTTTCAAAAGGCAACTGGACTGTTTTTTTCCTTGAGGAAGAAGGAAGATGGGGGGATGGAAGGATAGGCTTTGATAGGATGGGCTGCTGGTGGAATGATTGGCTTTCTTTGCAGTCATCTGCAGTCCATGGCATCTGAGTGCCATGAACTGCGGATGGCATTCAGTTAGCACTCAGAGAGAGTGCTAATGTCCAGATGACTGCAAAGAAATACAACCCTCCCATTCTGACAGAACCTATCCTTCCATCCCCCATCATCTAGTCACAACTGATGAAGCTTCTTGGATGAGAAGCAAAATGTCATCCTCTTCTTCCTCCTCAAGGAAAAAAATAGTCCAGTTGCCTTTTGAAAAAGCACTTTGAGACAACTATGACCTGAATGACTGAGAATCTCCATATACTTTTTTCCATGTCCTACTTCTCCAAAAAGAATCCTGTGAATTATAGTTTGCTAAAAATGTATAGCTGGATCGATCAAGCCCTTTTTGCTTAAACCATTAAAATACCTATTGAAGGTCAGCATAATTTAGTCATCCCTTCCCTGCACAAGGACAGTTCTACACATGCTTTTGTAAAGAACCCCTTCATCTGGTCTCCTCTGCTCCCTTCTACTTTTTGAAACATCATAGAATAGAATAGTAGAATAGAATAGTAGAATAGAATAGAATAGAATAGAATAGAATAGAATAGAATAGAATAGAATAGAATAGAATAGAATAGAATAGAGCAGAGCAGAGCAGAGCAGAGCAGAACAGAATAGGATAGAGCTGGAAGGGACCTTGGAGGTCTTCTAGTCCAGCCCTGCTCAAGCAGGAGAACCTATACCATCTCAGACAAGTGACTGTCTAGCCTCTTTTTTAAAATTTTCAGCAATGGAGCACCCGCAATTTCTGGGGACAAGCTATTCCACTGTTTAATTGTCCTCACTGTCAGGAAGTTTCTCCTTAATTCCAGGTTGCTTCTCTCTTTGATCAATTTCCAACCATTGTTTCTTGTCTTGCCTTCTGGTGCTTTGGAGAATCGAGATGCATTTCATTTCTATAGTGATATTTGAACATCCTCCCAAACCTTTCTGAGTTCTTCTTTGCCCATTTTGATGGTCTGGATCTTCTTTGAATGTTTGAATATTTTCCAACTCTTTCTCCGAATGTGTTGAATTTTGTTTGACCCTCAAGGATATTAGATTTCTGACATGGAATTTTCAATGTTTTGAGTATTGAGTGGTTCATACTGAAGCCGTTTAGTATTTGACAGTACTGAAGGCTGGCTGATAAATAAAGATACGATCAGAGTAGCTTCCAGTTGCAGGTGGGAGTCATGCATTGCAGAGAAAGATCAGTTGCAGTAGGTATTGTATCTCAGTGAAGAATCTCTGGAAGTATGCAAGATTCAATAGTTCCTTAGAAAGTAGAGTTGAGCTTGAACATGTGACTTTAGACCTTATAACCTGCTGATTACAAGGACAATGGGATTTAGATAAAGAATGAGAGATTCTCTCTTTATCTCCTGAACTTTCCTTATGATATTGGTAATCTTATGGTCTTCCTCTTAACATCTCTTTCTTAGCCATGCATACATATGAATCTACTCTCAATTATCTTCTGCTAGGATTGCTTTGATTACAATGCAGCTTATGGTACTGTTTTATTTTAAAAATATTAAATATAGGAATTATTGATACATTTTTATAACATTAATTAAAGTCACTTAGAATTCTTGTTTGGAAAAGTAACATAAATTTATTTATTTATTTTACAAAATTTATATGCCGCCCTTCTCCCCATGGGACTCAGGGCGGCTCACAGCATGTTAAAACAATATACAGAATTACCCCTTCTAAAAACCAATTAAAATCCAAATATTAGTGGCTGTGACTATTTAAAATCATTAAAAATTATCCCTATTTAAAATTCACCCTAGGTCAGGCCCGCTTGTT